>NW_020954577.1:22414578-22511540 GCF_900497805.2 Vombatus ursinus | reverse complement strand
AAATATATACAAATTCAGTAAATTCAAATATATACAAATTAGTTAAATACAAAGTAATTTGGGAGTGAGGGAACTGTTGTCCTGGTTTGCCTCCTATTTGTTTGATCACTGGTCTTTTTTAGTTTCCTTTGCTGGCTTACATATTATATGGGTAGATCTCAACCAGGAGCCAATATTCATGTTCAACTCACAGCTGGGCGTCATTGTTAAGAGGGGAAAATATAGCTGCCACCAGAAACCCCTGGGGAGAACATTTGTATTGTGAGACGAAGAAGCTTAATACTAGAGAAGGAATGTCATGGAGCAAAGAGAGAAATAACCTTGGACTACAGGAAGATCTAAGGTCTATGACACATTACTAGCAGTGTGACCCTGGACATGTCACTCAACCTCTCAGTGCCCCAGCCAACTCTAACTCTTAAATGTTGATTATGCCCCAACCTATATTGGTAGAGTTTCATCCCTGGGAGTTTTCCATGGTAATGAAATCATAAAAATAGGTCAACCCCTCTTTAGTGCCCTGAATGATGCCTTGCACACAAAAAGCTCTCAATATTTGCTGAACAAACTCATTTTTCCATCAGTTAACTGAAATGAATTTATTGTCCAGAAGATGGCACCATAACTACATATCTCCTTGATCATTGAGTAGTTTTACCCTACCTGGTAAAGCTGTGAGGAAGGATTAGTTATTTAAATCACAGAGTCTTGCAGTTTGCAGTCCCTGTCCTAATTATCCCTCTGTGGATTCCCTTTATCCATTGTCTCAATCCCTGTCTCCAGAATCTCTTACTTTCCTTTCTTTTCACTTCCTTTTTTTGTTTTCCTGCTCTGTTGTTGTTCAGTCATTTTCAGTCATGTCCCACTCTTCATGACTCCTTTTGGGGTTTTCTTGGCAAACATACTGGAGTGGTTTGCCATTTCCTTCTCCAGCTCATTTTACAGATGAGGAAACTGAGGCAAACAGTGTTAAGTGACTTGCCCAGGGTCACCCAGTTAGCAATTGTCTGAGGCCAGATTTGAACTCAGGAAGATGAGTCTTCCTGTCTTCAGACCCTGAGCTCTATGCACTGTGCCACCTAGCTGCCACAGAGTATTTATTTAAACAAAACAAAACAAAGGGAATCCTTTGAAACTCTAGAGGAGAGTTAAAGCCCCCCATTTTGACTTAAAGTAATCTCAAATTCTACCCATGTAATAACCACAGAAATAACAAGGTCTCAATTCTTGTTGAATTTCATCTTAGTGGTCTATAGGAGTAAAGTTGGAGACTCTTCTCTTAGTCAATGACTTGGATGGATATTTTAAGCTGTTCTCAGCTGGTATTTCACTAATTAGTTGAGGGAAAAAAGTGAATTTGTTCTATTCTTGCTTTGAGAAGTTTGAACATAATAGGGAATAATTTACTCTTTGAGCTCAGATCCTGAATCAGGATCCTGGGCTTCATTGTTGCATGTGGTTAGCACTAATGACAAACAGATGGTGTCATCAGTCTCTCTTTCCTTTTCCTATGACAAGTGGCCTTGATGAATGTTTGGTAGGAAATGAGGCACCACACAGCTAGTGTTACTAAATACGGTGGCTCCGTAATTTTAAAAAGTGTTGTTGATTTTTTCCCCTAGGGTGCAGGAAATGCTTTGGAAAAATCCGTCAGATAGAAGATATAGACAGACAGATCTCGTGAATTTCTTCTAATGATGGGGAAGAACCCTCTGAATATGTAAAAAATCTGAACCACAGGCAACTTTAAAAGAAATTTATCCCTATTTTCTCATCTGACCCAAATGCCTTTCCTCCTTACTGTCCATGTAAATTCCAGCCATCCCTCAAGGCCCAGAAAGTCTTATTTCTTTCATGAAGCCTTCCTCTGCTGTTTCTAGCCATATAGCTTTTATTTTTTTCTCTGAATTATTCTAGCACTTAGAGTCTGCAGCACACAATTTTTGCACTGTGTGTAAAATACATTGTACTGTTTTTGTCTAATTGTTTCAAGCCTTCGAGCCAATTGTAATCACTAATAGCTTCTATTTATATAGTACTTCAAAAACATGGTCACAATTGATCCTCATGAAAAACAGAGGAGGTAGGAATGGCAGTGATTATTATTCCCACTTTATAGATTAAGAAACTGAGGCTCAGTTAGGTCAAGTGCCATATAGCTATTAAGTGTTGTAGGTAAGATTTGAACCCCCATTTTCTTTAAGTCTCTGTGTTATCTTCCAATACCAAGCTGACTCCCACTGAAGGCAAGTATCATGTCTAATACTTCTGTTTCCTTCATTATGCCTAATCCAATTCTTGGTACAGAATTAAGTACCCTTTTATTAAACATTTCTCAACTGTATTGCTTTCAAGCCCACATAGTAATATAAAGTGATTACAAATAGGGGTCCTGTTCAAACTTTTAAAAGAAATATATAAAGATGATTTATCATTATTTGCATATAACTGGATGCTGTTGTGTTGGCAGCAATTTTAGCTCTTACTAAGATTAAACCTTTCTACAATGAAGTCTGTACTTTCCCATTGCTTTGTAAATATCTCTATCTTTCTGGTAGATGTTTGATGTTAATGAAGTGACCTACTCTCTTTTTCTTGATGTTTCTTAAAATAATGCTGCCTGACATAAATAATTTTGCAACAATGCCCATGATGGTCATGATGCATTATAACCAAACCCATTTTGAAGTTATATAATTCAATCTTCATCTATCTGTGAGGTCCTGTGTTAGGCACTGGAGATACAAAAAACAGAGACTCCTACTCTTCTGGGGCTTACTATCTACCATGAGATGGTATGGGATTGGGGTAGGCAGGATATGCTTATATGTACAGAGGTAAGTAAATCAGCTTAAGGAAGAAGTTTTTGGGGAAGCTTATTATCATACTATTACTTGGATAATATTGTTCTGATTAAACTCCTTACCCTGATTTCAACCAACACATTGTTTTTGCAGAACCAATAAACAGGGTTAGGCAGCATATTTCTGTATAGGCAGTTCTTAATCTACAACAATTCAGTGAAAATAAATTCCCATTTGCACTGCTCTGCCAATTTTGCCTATGTTATTATTTCAGCAAACATTTTTGAAGTGTTTCATATTTGCAGAGTCCACATTGGTAGGCATAAGGGGGAGGTACAAGAATATATTGATCCTATCATCAGAGGACATTCTTTGTCATGCGTGCTAATGCATGCATACTGATTTCTATAATATCAGTTACATAAAATGAACATGAATAATGCCACAAATTTGGATAATAACTCATAGTTACATAGTACCTTAATTTTTATGACATTTTCTTCCCAATCATTCTTTGAGGTAGAGTAGCATATGTATTGTTTTAGGACAATGGAGTCACATCATACACATATTATACTTGTGCAAATGCAGCTATGAGAGAGGCAGAGAGAGATAATAGAGAGACAGACTTAGAGAGAGAGGGACAGAGAGATAGAGACAGAGAAGAGAGAGGGAGGGAAGGACAGAGACAGAAATAGAGACAGACAGGGACAGAGAGACAGAGATAGAAGTAGAGATAGTGACAGAGACACAGAAGCAGAGACAAAGAGGCAGTGACAGAGACATGGTGAGACAGAGACAGAGAAGACAGAGAGGGGGAGAGGACAGAGACAGAAAGAGAGAGATAGACAGTGACAGAGAGACAGATAGAAACCGAGAAAGATACAAAAAGAGAGTGACAGAGACACAGTGAGATGGAGATAGAAAGAGAGACAGATATAGAGAGACAGACAGAGATACAGAGAAAGATAGAGATAGAGAGAGGAAAAGTACATTAGTGTGTACAATATCAGTCACCATCCCATTTAATGAGCAATAGGTCATAGAGTCCAAATTGAGTGTGAAATGGGAGACATGAATCTGCTGTGCCTTCAGTCATTCTTAGTTTCTGCATGCTTCTTACAGCATTAACCTCTGCTCTAATGGGATGCCAATCCTTCTTCTATCTATTTCTGGGAGCTAGTATCTCCCAGGATACTTAACACCAGCATTGCAGTTATATCATGACTCCTCTTGGTCTGTTTTACCAGCCTTAAAAACTGTGGGCTGCCCCAGCCTTGCACACTCCCCAAGGCAAAGCTGCTCCACCTTTCGACCTAGGCATTCCCTGTCTGTCTCTACTTCTTAGAGATAGTGGGGGAAGGTGAGAGGGTGGCTGAATGAAAAGAGTTTTGAAATGAGGGAATGTCTAGGGAGCTTCTCTTGATTGCTCTAGGTCTTCTCAGTAAAGAAGGGGATGAGACCATCTACTAGGGCCACAGGCCAGGATGGACTGGGGTTCTAGAGTGTAATCCAGTGGACAAGAAGCCGGGTTCCTTCAACCTCACACACTGGTCTGACTTAGAAAATAGGAAGAAATCCAAAGGATGCTGTAGACCCAGAAAAGATGTGGTGCAGGGCTTGGAGTCAGGAAGACTTGAGCTCAAATTAGCCTTAGATATTTAGTGTTTGTCATTGAGCAAGTCACTTCACCTCAGTTTCCTTAGCTGTAAAATGGGAATAATAATAGCACCTATGTTGCAGAGTTGTTGGGAAGATCAATGAAGATAATATTTGTAAAAAGTGCCTGCAACAGGACCTGGCACACAGCAGGTTCTACATAAATGCTCATTTTCTCCCTCGCTTCAGGAAGCCTTCCTCTGTCATGCAGAGCCATGTAGCTAGATATTGTAACAAAGATTTCTCTTCTTCAAACCTTGTGGTGGTGTCTGTGCCCCAAACCTCAGGGGGTTTGGCAGCAAGGTCCTGACACACAAACTTTCTCTCGGATATAATCAACACAAACAGAAATATATAAGGGAAAACCAGCTAGGAACATCAGATTCCTGTAAACCTACCATGGCATCCTAAAGATGTCTCACTTGGCTCTTTATCTTTCCCTTCTTCTAACATGAGCAGCTTTAGCCGAATAATGAGCCAGCCTCTAACACCTGGAAAGGGACCTTTCTCCTTCTGGTCCTTAATAAGTGCTCATTGCAAACAGCTCCAAAACGAAAGAGAGGCTAATGCAATCCTCAAAACCACTGCAGAGATGCTGCCTTTGCTGACCCCGTACTCAGATGCTCTGGCTTTCTGATTGTGCTAGGGTTAAGAAAATAGTTGGAGACTACAACAGCATCAGTGATTTGTATCTTTTCTAAAAAATATAATTTTATTGATATATTTTGTTGTTATATCACCTATATTTCCCGCTGTATCTCCTTCCCCTCTCTTCTCTCAAAGAGCCATTCTAAGTAAGAAAGAATTTTTTAAGGGAAAAAGAGGAAGAAGAGGGAAAAATAAACAAAATCTATTAAGATTAAAAAAAATCTGAAAATATATGCAATGCTCTACAACTTTGGATCTAGGAAATTTGCATTTTAGTGAGAAAAGAGATCAGAAAGTTCAAGGCATTACATTAGGCAGACAATTTTAAATTAAAAATTTTAATTGATTTAATTTTGAAAATTTTAGAATTACACATCATTTCTCCAAAGAAATGGTGAAAGTCTCAGCAATTTGTAATTACTGGGTTAGCTATGAATGAACAAAGCAAAGGTAGCTCAAATCTCATCTCTTGCAAGAGATGGTCTCCTGGTCCTCCCCTCCCCATCCCTTCCCCTCACTGCTAATGCCTCCCCTCTGAGCTTGTATGTACAGTTATTTGCACATTTTCTCCTCCAATAGAATGTAAGCTCCTTGAAGGCAGGTTCTTTGTATCTCCAGGCTTGCTTAGCACAGTGCCTAGTAAGCTAATAATAAAAGCTTGTTGAATGATGGCTTTAGATTGCGAAAGAGCTAACCTACTCACATTCTTAGCTGATTCAAGTATCTTCTTCATACTGTAGTATAGTACTCAAGATTTTCTATACCCCAAGGCCCCCAGAAAGTTAATCCAACTTTTATAGTCAGTATTTTGTGGGTAAGAATCCTCCCCAAATTTTGGTTCAAAGCTCCACGAATGCATGTATTTTTCCTGGTTAGTCTTAGTTATACCACTAGGTGGTGCAATGGGTAGAAAGCCAGACTTGGAATACGGAAAACTTTATTTCAAATCCTGCCTCAGACACTTACCAGCTGTGTAGCCCTGGGTATGTCAAGCCTCAGTTTCTCCTCTTTAAAATAGGGATAATAAGAGTACCTAACTCTCAGGGCTAATTAGATAAAATTTGTAAAATGCTTAGCAAACCTTAAAGTGTTATATACATGCTATTGTTGTTGTTGTTATTTCTAAGCAATGGCATTTAATGAGATACTGTTCTAATAAAAGTTATAAATCTGTAGATTTTCCCTTAGAAATCTATACATCATTCTCTCACCAATACATACACCCTGAGTGGGAAGAGTTGATAAGTTGTGTGTGTAGAGGGCATGGTAACATATGCCAGTTAGTGGTCAAAATTCTGTTGCTTTTGGTTTTTAGGTGGTAGAAGCCAACCTCCATGATGACTTCCATTGCTTACTTACCAAGAGTGTGCAGGATTCCTGTTGGTCCCCTGGAAAAGCTGGCATCCTCTGACTGCTCACCTTCCTAGTACTGCTGCTGGGCTGTGGCCAATCAGAGTCCTTATCTGTCTGTTCTCCTTTGCCTTTTTGCTTTCTTATGATCTGCAGTGGTGGCAATGAAAGGCAGCTAGTTACTGGAAGGAGTCCTTTTTTCGCTTCGAAGGCCTGGGTGTTGATTGTAGTGATTAAATATACTTTGGGCTCAGCCACACAAGAGTACTGGCTAGGATTCTAGATTCTTAAGTCTCCTGTCCTCCTCCAAGTTTGTATGTACACACACACACACACACACACACACACACACACAAACATACACACACATAAACATACACACACATATATAACAGTGTCTTTGGGGACAATTTTATGGGAGTGTGGTAGAGTAGAAAGAGTATTGACCATGGAGTTACTGGATCTGAGTGTGAATCCTGGTTTTGCTACTTACTCCCTCTGTGACATCTCCTGGCCTCAGTTTCCTTATTTGTGAAGTGAAGGGGCTTTGATTATGTGAGATGACTTCTAAGGTACCTTTCAGTTTTAGATACATGATTGTAATACAAGGTGAATTCCATTTCAATTTGGTGGCCTATTTGGGAACTCCTTCTACCCTTTGAGATGGGGTGGTAACCGGTGTGTCTGGGAGATCCAGTGAAATGGGCAGAGATTATGCAGGGACCATGGGCAGAAACCAAAGGAAGGTGATGATACTGTATAGTAAGTTTTGATGCATTTGTTATGAAGATAGAACATGGGGAAGATGAAGAAGAGAGAAAGGTTAACAGATTTCTTAGAATTTCTCCTCATTTGTTAAATGCTTTGGACTGGGGGGCACTGTTGGCTTAAAGACACTGTACCAGAAATATAGCAACATACCTTCTGCACTATGGTGGTGGCAAGCTCTTCTATCAGCTCCTCCTTGTGTTCACGTAGATAACTAGCTTCGTTCTGCTTGTCCTAACAGAAGACAGACATTTACCCATGCTGTAGTTGATAGACATACAGACCATATCACAAAATGAGGCATGCAAGGAATTTGCAATGTATTACATGTGACAGACTGGATTAAAAATGGCTTTTGTTGCCAACAGGGAGGCTGGTTTTCTTAAGGTAAGGGAAGCCTACTTCCTAGATGATGCCACTGAAGGACATATGCTATAACTGGGTCAATGATACAGTGAGATCCCACATTGGAGTGCATTTACCAGACTATCACCAGATGCTTCTGCCTTGGAAATGGCCTCTTCCACAGCCTCTTCAGCAACACGCAAGGCTACAGCCAGGGTGTCCATCATGCTATGTCCTGGTCAGGAAATAAAAATGTTACCAGGTGTCATATGATATTTTTTGAGTAGAAATGACAGTTTCAATAATCTATTATTCTTGACTACTTTCCTCAGATGAACATTAGAATATGTTCTTATGGATCATGTTGATGGAGATTGGCAATCGGCAATGAGGAAGGAAGGAAGGCAATGGAGATAAGTTAGAGGCTCTAAGTAAAAAAATCTATCTGTTACTTAGTATGAGAGTGACTTTGGGCAAATTGCTTATTCCCTCTGGACCTCAGGTCCTTCATCCACAAAATAAGGACTGGATTTGATCAGTAGTGTCAAACTCAAATAGAAACAGTGGCTACATATTGAATGAGAACACTGTGAGTTAACATTACCTATGTTGTATTATATTTTTATTTATTTTGTTAAATATTTCCCAATGATATTTTCATGTGGTTTGGGAAACACTTGGGGGTTTGGGACTGCTTGAGGCCCAGTCTCACCCCCCTTGGATCTGATCTATCTCTAAGGTCCCTCCCAGCTCTAAATCTATGATCTCAGGATTCAGAGAGTGCCAGACTCTGGATATGGTAAAAGATGATATAAGAAAACTAACCCATGTGAAAATGGACTGGACCATAAATAAATTGGAAAATAGAATCTGCACAAGTACAGAGAAAAGCTTAATTTGATTCTGATGAAACAACCTACAGAGAAGTTAATTTTAATTTTTAAAGTTTTTTTGAGAAGTTAATTTTTAAAAACTCTAAACATTTTTTTCTTTGTTCAAAAGCAGTGTGTTGGAAAAATAATTAGGGCAGCTAGGTGGCACAGTGGATAGAGTACTGGCCCTGGATTCAGGAGGACCTGAGTTCAAATCCAACCTCAGACACATAACACTTACTAGCTGTGTGATCCTGGGCAAGTCACTTAACCCCCTTGCCTAGCCAAAAAAAAAAATTAAAAATATCACATTTTCTATTATTAATAACAATTTAAAAATGGATGCTTATATAGTACTTATGATTTGTAACACATTTTTTTAAAAAAAAACAAACATGATCTCATTGGATCTTGACAATCACACTGCAAAATAGGTCTTCTTAAACCCATTTTACCAATGAAGAAACTAAGTTCAGAAAGGACAAGTAGCTTGACCAGGATCACACAGCTAGTAAGCATTGGAGGCAGAATTGAAACCTAGGTCTTCCTAATTTCCAGGTCAGTCCTCTCAGTATGTTTTTTAGTAGGGGATGTCTATAGTCTGGAGGGTGGGAATGAACACTGTATTCAAATATTTACAGATTTTCATATGGAAGAAGATTTACTCTGCTTGGCCCCACAGGGTAGACCTTGGACCAAAGAGTACAAGTTAGAGGGAGGAAGGTCTGGCCTCTATTTAAAGAATAACTTTGACCTGGTCAGGGCTTTCCTTCTACGGTATCCCCGATAAATGGTCATCTAGCTTCTCCTTGAAGACTTCAAGGCATATGGAACTTGTTACCTTTTCAAGGCAATCTTTTCTACTTTCGGATAACTATAATTATTAGGAAATTTCCCCTTATAGCTAAAATCTATCTCTTTGCAATTTCTACACGTCACTCCCAGCTGCCCGTTAGGGCTAAGCAAAACAAGTCGAATCTGTCTTTCGTACGGAGGTTTAAGTTGTAATAGTAGCTTAAGTTTTTTTTTTTTAAAGGAACATCACCTTCAGACTGCCTGTAGAATGTAGAATCACTGCCACTAATGCTTCCTTCGTTCTCCAGGCTTGGCTCCAAAAAACTTCCTTCTACAACAAAAAGAGAAAGAAAGAGGGGCTCAACAAACATCATTATCATAGATCATCACCAAAATGGATCTTAAACTTTTTGCAGTGGTGGAACCCTTCATTAATCAATTCATTAATCAACCAATCCATTCATTCATTTATTTATCTTTTGCATTTTCATCTAGCTATCCATCTCTTTCTATTATAGATGCCTTTTTCTACTCATTTACCAATATACCATTACAATTCCTAATATGAAAACCTTCATTATACCAAAGAAAGATAATTAAGGAAAACCAATGAAACCATTATATCTGACAGTATATGGAACATTCCATTCTTGTATTCCTCACCTCCCCTCCCCCACCATCTTTACCAAGAGGAAGGAAATCTATTTCATCATCTCTATAGGACTACTACTTCTACTACTGATTCATATTTAAATAGCACTTTAAAGTTTGCAGAGCATTTTTTTAACATAAATAATCTTATTTGATCCTCTCAATAACCCTGTGAACTAGATGCTATTATTTTCCCTATTTTACAAATGAATAAATTGAGGATGAGAGAGATTGCCCACAGTAACACTGCAAGTTTCTTTGGCAGGATTTGAGCCCAGGTGTTTCGGAACTCTATCTACTATATCATGCTTTTTCTCAAGATGCTTCATTAAAATTAATGTGCTTTTGTATTGTTTTCATTTAGATTATCATATTTACTGTCTGAATTTTCCTCCTATGTCTTCACTGCAATAAATATAGATATGCCCATGCCTCTCTCAATCAGTAATATTTATTATTTCTTACAGTATCATAGTCTTCCATCATATTCATACATAACAATTTGTTTAGCTATTTCACAATCAATAAACAAATTTTAAAATTTAAATGAAACAGCTTTGATAAATGTCTTTTATCATACAAATGCCATTTTGTTTCTAATTATTGCTACCACAAAAATTATGATGAATAATTTTGTATATGAAGGAACTTCTCTCTTTTCCTTCCATGGGAGATATGTGAGATCACCGTGAGATCACTGAATCAAAGGGTATGAAGAGTTTAGTGACTTCTCACATAATTACAAATTTTAGTTCATGAAGTCTGGACCAATGGACAACTCCATCAGCAGTGTAACAATGTATCTGTCTTCCCACAAGCACTGTAACACTATTTCCTGAAGGCAGGGAAGATTTTTCATTTTGCCATTGTATTCCCAGCACTTAGAATTGTGCCTTACACATATTAGTTACTTGAATCTTTCCAGGGCTGGGTTAGAATTTGATGGCTATGAGGCAAAACTTCAGAGGAATTATTTGAATTTATCTTATTATTAGTGATTTAATGCTTACTAATTAGTGGTTATTAATACTTTGCATTTCCTTTTCTGAAAATGGGTTCATATAGTTTGATCACATTGAGATATGGTGTTCATAGTTGTATATTGGTAATACTAACCTTATGTCTTGATATCAGACACTTATCAGAGCTATTTCATGCAAATTTTTAAGCCATATGACAAGCTTATTTTCTAATTCCAGATACAATGATTTTGTTTAACAGCTTTAAAATTTTATGTAGAGACATTGCCAATTTTATCTTTTATAATCACTTTTCTCTTCCATATAATAATTAACTTGCTAAGCATGAAACTAAAGGGTGGTTTATTTCCTTTACTTCTGAAGCTGTTGTTCAGTTGTGTCTGACTCTTTGTGACTCCATTTGGAGTTTTGTTGGCAAAGATACTGGAGTGATTTGCCATTTCCTTCTCCAGCTTATTTTACAGATGAGGAACAGAGGCAAACAGGGTGAAGTGACTTGCCCAGGGTCACATAGCCAGTAAGTATCTGAGGCCAGATTGGAATTCATGAAGATGAGTCTTCCTGCATCCAGGCCCAGCACTCTACCCACTGTTCCATCTAGCTGCCCTACACTTCTAAAGATGGGACTTCCTACAATTAGGTCACCTCTCCTTTTGGAGGTTATTGGTATATAGTGTGTAAAATTTTAGTTTTAAGTAACATTATTTGCAATAGGGAAATACTATAATATTTTCCAATAAATATGAGGGGTAGAACAAGAGGATACTTCTCTTCCTCACTATTCTTTGTCATAGTTCTAGAGAAATTAAAGATACAAACACCAGGAAAGAAGAGACAAAATTATCTCTATTTATAAATGATGTGATGATGTACTTAGAAAACCCTAGTGAATCAGTGAAAAGTGGGTAAGACATTAGTCTAAACCTATTTTCAAATAGTTTTGTTGCTTATCATTTTATAAAATAGTTTGAGATTTGATAATGCTGGGCGTCCTTCATTCTTTTTTCATTTCACGATTTTTATTAGGGTAGTAGATTTTTTTGTTTCTCCAAATGAATTTTGTTAAGTTTTCATTCTATTTTTTAAAAAAATTCTCCATATGATTGGCATAGCATGAAATATATATGTTAACTTATTGTCATAATTTTTTTTACTATTCTGATGTAGTCCTATTATAATTGATGAATGTCTTCAATTTGTCTTCTTTTATTTCTACAAAAAGAAATTTGTATTCATATTAATATGTTTTATGTGCCTTGGTATGTTAACAAATATATTTTAAGCATTTTGTAGCTATTTGAATGGAATATCTTTTTCTATTTTTCTCTTGGTTTGGTTCATGTTATATATGGATGCTAGTTTTTTATATAAAGCTTTTAAAAACTGAATCTTACTCAATCTATTAATCATCTTTATGAACTTTCCCCTTATTCCCTAGGATCTTCTAAGTACATCATCATATCATCTATAAGTAGGGATAATTTTGTCTTTTCTTTTCTGGTGTTTGTATTTTTAATTTCTCTAGAGCTAAGACAAATAATAGTGAGGAAAAGAGGTATCCTTGCTCTATATCTATATTTATTGGGAAAATTTATGATGTTCCTTTATTGAAAATAAAGTTAGCTCCTCCCTAGTGGCAGTTGACAGCACAGTGGACAGAGCAGTGGAGCTGGTATCAAGACCTGAATTTAAATCCAGCTTCACATACTTACTACATCTGTGACCATAGGCAAGTCTCTTAATTTGCCTTAATTTCCTCAACTGGAAAATGGGATAATAATAGGATATACTTTGCAAGGTTGTTGTGAGGTGTCTCTGTCTCTGTATCTCTATCTCTCTCAGCATACAAGAATTTCTGCATCCAAGGTCAGTTCTCTATTCCCTATGTTAAGCTGCTCTTCAGCACTCAGTCACTACTTAGTCTATCTTTATCTTTTGCTTATATTCCTTGCAAATATATGTATTTATGTATGTATATAAATAGAAACCAAGAGCTCATACTTCATACATACATGTATTATATATAGTATATGCTTATATATCTATATATAAAATCCAAGAGCTAGTGTTTTTCAATAAACACTGCATATAGTTATACTTTTGGACCATGTTAAAGAAGGGCACTTCTGTGGCTATAGTTTTTAGTGTTTTTAGAAAAAAAATGAGTGTTACATATTGTTGAATTATTTTTCTTTTCCTGTTGATTCAATCATAAGGTTTCAGTTTTTAAATGACCAGTTATGCAAATTGTTTTCCTAATACAGATCATCCTTACAGTCCTGGAATATATACAACTTGGTCATACAGAGTGATTTTTAAAAATATATTTCTGTAGTTTCTTTGCTAACATTTTATTGAAAAATTTTCACCATTATTTGTTTGTGAAAGGTGCCTGTAAATTCTCTTCCTCTGCTTTATCCTTTCCTCATCTGGTATCAGGGTCATATTTGCTTCTTAAAAAGAATGTATAGAATGTATTTTTCTCAAAATTTCAAAATAATTTCTGTAGCATAGATATTAATTACTCTTTAATTTGAAGATACTCACAAATTCATGTGGGCCAGGGTTATCATCCTGTCCCTGCCCTTCATAATGATTTTATCACTTGTTCTGATTCTATTCATGAGATTGAGTTTTTAAAGATAACTGTTTTCCTGTTTTAGTACTTTATAAAGAGTCAGCTATTTGGTGCAGTGAGTAGATCGTTGTATTTGGCATCAGGATGACTTGAGTTTGAATCTTTCCTCAGACACTAGCTATCTGACTAGCTAAGTGACAAATCACTTAACCTCTTTCAGCCTCAGTTTCCTTATCTGTTAAATGAGAATGATAATAGTAGCACCTACTTCACAGGTCTATTATGAGGATATAGTGAGATAACAACATACAGTGCTTTTCAAATCTTAAAGTAAGACATAAATGCTAGCAATGATTATTTTCTTTACATTTCTATATTCATCAATTTCCTTTAAATTTTCAGTTATGTTAAAGTGAATTATTTCTGATAATTCTTTTTATTTGCTCACTGTTGTGAATTTACCTTGAACATTTTTATTCTTATAATTCAATTTTATCTCTCTCATTAATCCATTTAATATTTTAAGTTTTTTAGTTTAAAGAAAACTAGTTATATTTATAATTTTTATAGTTCTTAATTTGATCAATTTCTCCTGTAACTTTTATAATGTGTCCTTTTGTATTTGATTTGGACTTGTCTGTTTCCTAGTTTTTAAAATTGTGTGCTCACTTTGTATTTTGTAAATATTTATTTCCAGAGATTTAATTTGTCCTTTGAGGATTGTTTTAGCTTGCATCTCCAAAATGTTGACATGTTGTCTTATTATTTTCACTCTTTAACACATTTACTGCTTTCTATGATTTGCTCTCTCGCCCACTCATTATTCAGGATGTCATTCCTTCTGTACCTTGTAAACTTGAAGAACTGCCTAGAGCACTGAGAGGATAAATGACTAACACTTATCACACCGCTACGTGTTTGAGGTGGAACTTGAACTCAGGTCTTCCTGACTCTAAGGCCAGTCTTTTATCCATTAGACCATGATGCCTCTCATGTGTTACTTACTCTCCATTTATGTCTTTATCTTTTGTTTATGTTCCCTGTATTAATTGCTATTTTTCTGTTGTGTTTTGATCTTTAAAGGAAAGTTGTGATTATTATTTCTACCTTTTTGCATTTTTAATCTGTTCTTTGTGTTCTGGCATAAGTAATTTATTCAGTTCTTCCTCTTGTAAGAAGTATTGTTGTGCTATGCCCAAAGGGCTATAAAACTGTGCATACCCTTTGATCCAGTAATACCACTACTAGGTCTGTATTCCAAAGAGATTAAAAAAAGGGAAAAGGACCTGCATTTACAAAAATATTTATAGCAGCTCTTTTTGTGGTGGCAAAGAATTGGAAATCATGGAGATGCCCATCAATTGGGGAATGGCTGAACAAGTTGTGATACATGAATATAATGGAATATTATTGTGCTATAAGAAATGATGAGTAGGTGGGTTTCAGAAAAACCTGAAAAGACTTACATGAACTGATGCTGAGTGAAGTGAGCAGAACAAGGAGAACATTGTACACAGTAACAGCAACATTGGGTGATGATCTACTGTGATAGACTTAGCTCTTCTCAGCAATACAATGATCCAAGACAATTCCAAAAGACTCATGATGGAAAATGCTATCCACATCCAGAGAAAGAACTATGGAGTCTGAATGCAATCAAGGAATATTATTTTCACTTTTTTTGTTTTCCTTTTCTTGTGGTTTTTCCCTTTTGTTCCGATTCTTCTTTCATAACATGACTAATGTGGAAATAGATTTAATATGATTGTATACATATACATATATATATATATGTAAAACCTATATCAGATTGCTTGTTATCTTGGGGAGGGGGAGGGGAGGGAGGGAGAAAAAATTTGGAATCAAAATCTTACAGAAATGAATGTTGAAAACTACCTTTACATGTAATTAGAAAAAATAAAACACTATTAAGTACCAAAAAAAACCACTTAAAAAGTGTTGTTATGTCATCCTTCTTCTCATTACTTTACTCTCATGAAATTCTGAAATCTAATCTTCCATTCATATGCTTTACATTTATATGTTCATTCTTTATTCTTTCTCTGTCCTTCACATAAGGTAATTTTGAGATTATAAATATTTTTCAACATATCTAGCTATTTCAATTATTAGCTCAAATAACAGCTCTCATCCAATCTTCTCTCTCTGCCTTCCCACTTTCCTTTTTTCCCCACCCAGAAATATTATATCATGAAGGAGGTGGTATGATTTATAGAAATTACTCTATTCCTTTATATTCACCTACGTACTCCATCGCATCCTGGATCCTGGATACTTCTCAGGGAGGAGATAGCACACTCCCTCTCCATGCATAGGATGTGATCCTGGGAAATGTGATCCTTAGGCAGTGAAGGCAATGTCCAGATGTGCTCATAGCCTCACAAAGCCCATCATGAGTCTCTATTGTAATCTTCACCTTTCTGGCAACACACTTCAATATCCTATGAACAATTCCCCTTCTGGGATAGCTCATGGGTCCTGCTCCTCTCCCTTGGCTCCCTGTCCCACTCCATCTCTTCTCCCAACTGTTCTTTCCCTACTTTCTCACAGTTGCTAAAGCAGGGTAAGAGACTAAAGAAACCACTTTCTACCCTCTTTTGAAACCCATGCTAAATACAAGTGTATCTCTAGCTCTTGCCTCTCCTCTTCTGACCTGAGTAACTTTCCTTCACATCATCTTTCCCCAGCCTAAAAGATCTTATCATTGGAGTGTGGATTGTAATCCACAGAACATTATTTAAATTCTTCCTATTCCTCTGATCTTGATGCTGTTGAAACCCACAGATCATTAGTTCCTTAGATCCTTTGCTCATAGATATTCTTTCTTTATATTCTTTTAATAATTATAAGTTAGAAAAAAATTCTACTATATTCTTATCCAGCAATAGAACCACAAGAGCACTGATTTCATTGTGGAACATTTTCTTATTCACGATGCATACTTTTATTGTATTTCTCTTGTGTGAAGTGTCTGCACATCATTATTCTAATCACCTCAGGGTTTCTTTTCTAGAAATCACTCCCTTTTGTTGAAAGTCTATCTTTTAAAATTAATAACTAGATGCATTTTTTAGGATATATTATTTTGGGGGTGCAATATTCTCCCTGATTTTTTAATATCACAATTCTTTTTTTCTTTAATTTCTTATAGACAAAAACTATTGGTAGGCTATTCAGATTGATTTCCTTTCATAGCTAAAGGCCTCTCTTAAATGTTTGTAATAATTATGGTTTGACACAGAAATTCTGAAGCAAAAAGAATATATATATATATATATACACATACACATACATATACATATGTATATATCTTGGTACTTTAAACTTGGGTTTTCTCTTTTTTTCATGATCCATGTATTTTATCTGTCTGTACTTTACCCTCAGTTTCTAACACTCCTGAAGAATCTATTTTTTTCTTTATTTTCTTTATTAATTGCTTAATATTAATTCATTGTGTTGAAATCTTTTCTAGATTATTTGCTGATTTTTTTTATTTTCTCTTTGTTAGTTCACTATTGATTTTTCTGCTTTAGGGCTAGATTTATACTTCATCTCTCTCTTGTCTTAATTTCCTTCTGTTTCTCTCTTGTTCTAGGTAACATTATTTTGCTTGGATTTCTGCTTAGTAGAAACTCTACAAGTAGACTGATGCATATGGTTCTATCACCTATTTTTCTTGGTGATCCTTTTTTTTCCCTTTTCCCTCTAGACAGTTTTATACTGCTGAGTTTTCCTCCCAACTCCAGGGGACATTTTATCCATCCTGAGTCTAGGTGGGTTTAATCTATTCTCCTTGTTCAAGGGTGATAGTGGAGGTCAGCTGGAGACATTGCCAAAAAGGGACAGAATGGAGTCTACCACATGCCTACAACTTGACATATGGGTCTGTCAAAGACAGTTGTCTTTGGTACCAGGATAGGCTGGTATCATAAGGTATAGCAAGTCTTTCATGTAAATCTCTGCTGTTATTTTAGGCTTTACCTTGTGTGGAGGTAGGTTTGGTTCCCTTTTTGTCATGTGATTTTAATTAATTTGATCAATTCATTTCTTATTGTTTTGAAGTGTGTGAGGATGGAAACTTTGCTGAGAATCAACCACTCAATTTGTTGCCTAACCAGAATTCTGTCCCCTTTGCTTTAAAGACAACCCTGTGTTGTAGGAAAAAATCTTTTAAGGTGATTAAAGCTTTTTTTTTTACACTAATTGTACCAAATAACATACAGTTAATTAAAAACTGTTGTATCTTCAAATTTCTATTCTGCATTAAACAGCATTATAGAAAAAACTTAAGTAATTAGAAGGTTGTAATTATATAATAAGTGAGATGGGAAGGGGCTGTGTTGGAGATAACAGTTCATTTGCAAAATGCTTCACAATACTTTTCATTTTTCTTTCAACAACAAAGAAGGATTTTGAGGGGATTGTGTCAAATAATTATATTTTCACTTTGAAGCTTTGAGAGCCTTTAAATGAGTTATATTTTGTTGGTAAATGCCTCTCTAGTTTAGGAACTCTTTTTAAAATCTGGAAACAACATTGTGTATCAGCATCATTGAAAGTCAACCCAAACCGGAGGTGGCTATTACTGGGTTTGCATTTCTTCTGTAATCAGGATTTGGTTCATAAACTAGGTGCCCGGATGCTTGTTTTATCATTCAGAGTCTTAGTTTAATAATAACGCTTTTGTCTTCTTATTTCTTCAGACATTCTGATATTACCCAAATACCCTTCACAGGCATTAGTATAAAAATATAGTAAAATTAAAACATCTATGATTGTAAATTAGTGGTGATTATTTTTCAGACCTTCTATTGATATACACCAACAATGAAGTGCTTGTGTGCCCCCTGTAAGGGGGCATAATCACTGATTGGGTCTAAGCTCAGCATGATACAGTGAGAAGAGTACTGGATCTCTGGGATGAGATGACCTGGGTTAAAATCTCATTTCTGACACTACCTATGTAACCTTGGGTAAATTGCCTAATCTCTCTGGACCTCAGTTTTCTCATCTGTATAGTGTGAGCATTATAACAAGCACCAGAAGTTTTCTGGAGTTCCTTCAAGTTCTATGATCCAAGACCAATAAGAAGCCAGCTTTCCAGTAATGTTATCAACTCAGATCAGTTTCCTTGAACTTGTTTGAATCCCTACAAGCACACTGTATACAATTGACGCAAGAGAACAAGGCAGAGGGGATTACTTTGGGTGTTTATCTTCCCTTACAAGTTTTCTGGATAATTTCATAGAGCCAAAGAATTCTCTGGAACACAATTTGAGAAACACCATCCTCTATACAATCATCAGTAGTTACCACCCATCAAGCCAGCCATGCTAATTGATTTTTGAAAAGCACTGTGTGCCACTGTGATGTGACTGGATTTGGCTCTTTAGATTTGCAATGGCTTCTTCCACATTGGTCAATGCCATGCCACCCCCAGATCTTTCTCCTGTTCTTCACACTGCCAGACTAAGAAAGCCTGAACATTCCATATGCAGCATCAAGAGTTTCTCCTCACCACCTAACACATTGAGCCTAGAAGCTCTAAGGGAAAAGATAGAAACAGAGGAGAAAGGTGAATCATAGTGAATTTGATTTCCTTCTGAGGAAGAAAATAATTTTAGGCATTGATTTAGGGAAGCCATTTAATTACCATTGGGTCTGTATAGGTTAGGTGGCGCAGTGGATAGAGCACTAGACCTGGAGTCAGAAGACTTGCATCCAATCTGGCCTCAGACACTTACTAGCTGTGTGACCCTAGGCAAGCCGCTTCACCCTGTTTGCCTCAGTTTCCTCATATGTAAAATGAGCTGGAGAAGGAAATGGCAAACCACTCCAGTATCTGCCAAGAAAACCCCAAATGGGTTCGCCAAGAATTGGACATGACTCAAATGACTAAACAACAACCCCTGACTGAACAGGACATGCAAACAAGATTTTATTTTAATGGTTGGTTTTAATACAAAGGAGAGATAGATAGCAGATGTGTCTGAACCAGATTTTCCTTAAACTATTCTTTGGTTTTAATTTGGGAGCTTTCCTCAATAACATTACTAATACCTTTGGACCTCAGGATAATCTGGAAAGCCCCTTCAAGCTCTAAGTCCGAAGGGTCTATGGTCCTATTTTCTTCTTAGCTCTGGTTCTTAAGGAGCATTTCAGGAAAATTAGTAAAGTAGAAAGTCTTAATGGCTTAAGGTTTATTCACTTGCTCTAAGACTTTTGGGACACTTTCTATTAACACAAAGAAGCAGAATTTGAAAGGGCCAAGAAGTTGAACATTTGTCCTGAATGAGACTGGATTTTGCCAAATTGAAATCAGGTGACAGGACTTAAACATATCTTAATATGCTCTCTGCCTCTCTTCCCTATTTCCTTCTGGGTTTTTTTTTTTTGGCTTTTTGGTGAGGTAATCGGTGTTAAGTGACTTGCCTAGGGTTACACAGCTAGTAATTGTCAAGTATCTGAGGTCAAATTTGAACTCAGGTCCTCCTGACTCCAAAGCTGGAGCTCTATCCACTACACAACCTAGCTGCCCCTTTCCCTCTGAGTTTTGATGGAATACAAACTTCTTGATGACAGGGAATGCCTTCGTTTTGTCTTTGTAGCCTCTGCCCTGTCACAGTGAGAGAGAGGGAAAGAACGATGAGAGAAGAACGGGAGGGAGCCAGAGGGAGAGGCACAGCGAGAAGGAGAGGGAGAGGGAGAAGAAGGATGGAGCAGGGAAATAAATGGGGTGATAAGACACAGGTACAAATATATACACAGAATACAAAGCAGAGTAGGAAAGAGCATGATGTACACAGTGGAATGAGATAGAGGAGAAATATAAAGTGATGAGATTAATTGTATGCAGCTTGTAGAACTGGGAACATTACCTAATAGTTCCATTTATAATTAGACAATGCCTAAGTTACAGATACCATGGTTATCCTCATAGGAATAGAAATAGAGTTTGGTTTCAAAGGGGATGGCAATGCCTAGAGGCAGCGATGTGGATAGAAAGCAGGCCTCTGAGTCAGGTACAAGTCACAGCGGATTTGACCAGGGCAAAATCCTATCACATCTCAGTTCCCAGGGCAACTTGCTAAGTCTCTAAGTCGAAGGGCAGAAGCTAATTTGCATTTGGTGGAGACAGTTTGCTCTCTGGGACCTCCCTATTCTAATGAAATCACAGCTCTGATCTCCTTCTCAAAAATGCTTAAGAAAAAGAGGCAGGCTGGCTTAGTGGAAAGGACCTTGGATTGGGAGTCTGAGGGCATGAACACTGGTGATTTTTGGACCGGACATTTAGTGACTCTGGACATTGAGGTAAATAAAACAAAGGCTTTGGACGAGCTAACCAAGAAAGTTCCTTCTAGCTCGAAGTCCTCAGTGCCTAGGATCCTATTCTCTTCTTACCTTCTGTTTTTAAGGAACATTTCAGGAAAATCAGTAAGGAAGAAGATAAAAAAGCAGGGGCTCTTTTCTCTCTTGGCTACAAGATTCCCATGTGGCTTGTGAGCCTATATTTGTGACACCCGGTCTGCAAGTCCACATGAGTTAAAAAGTTCCTTCCTATTCCTCCCTTGCCTAAATGGGTATCTTATTTTTAGATGAGACAGAACTGAAGAGAGTGTTGAAAACCCCAACAATGTGAGATGATGACAGTAAAAAGGCTGAAAATGAGATGGGTGATATTTCTTCTTCAGCATCATTTGCTAATCAAAACTATTCCCCTGTGCCAGGAGAGTGGTGAAGACAGCATGGCTTTGGACTGAACCAACATTCTTTGTGTTCATTATCCTCTTCTCATTGCTCTGACATGTTTTCCCTTAGTTTTCATAACCTAGGTGAAAGAAGGGATAGAGTGCTGGATCTGGAGTCAAGATAGGCCCGAGTTCAAATCCAGGCAAGTCCCTTAACTGCTCCTGGCCTCTGTTTCCTCATTTGCAAAATGGGGATAATAATCCAAACATCCCTAAGGGTTTTTGCAAGGATCAAATTAGAAAATGCATATAAAACATCTTGCAAGTCTTAAAGCACTATATAAATATTATGTCAGGGAGGGGCACAGTGGATAGAGAGCTGGGCCTGGAAACAGGACAATTCAACTTCCTGAGTTCAAATCTGGCCTCAGACACTTACTAGCTGGGTGATCCTGGGTAAATCACTTCACCCTGTTTGCTTCAGTTTCCTCATCTGTAAAATGAGCTGGAGGAAGAAATGGCAAACCACTTTTGTATCTTTGCCAAGGAAACCCCAAATGGGGTCACGAAGAGTCGTTTATCACTGAAACGACTGAACAATTATTAGACTGAAGCAAACACTTTCTAACTCCAATTAACTTGTTTGTCAGAATTACATAAATACTACACAGCAAAATTCTCCCTTAAAACCTAATTGTTGGAAACCGATAAGTGTTCTCTCCATCTAGACCAAATCTGGATCCATTCGTATTCCATGGGCGAGGCTTATCCCCCTAACCAGGAAAGTGAGCAATCAATTAAAAACTCTTTTTAAGCATCTACAATGTGCCAGTGATTGTGTTAGGCCCTGGGGGTGCAAAGATAAAAAAGGAACAATTCCTGTCCTTGAGGTGCTTACTGCATTCTATTGCAGGGGATGACATGTGCATTTATAAGTACATACAAAACTGTGTAAAATAAACAGGAGGCCATTTTGCAGGGGGAGCCAATAGCAGGTGGGGAGATCAGACAAGTCCTCATAGAAAGTGATGCTTAAGTTGACCTCGGGCTAATTAATAATGTTCTATAGGGATCTGGAATTAAAATGGAATCTATCCTGCCCACAACGTGCAGGAAGAAATAAACCCACACCTGAATTTAGAAGAGAACAATTATTGAGGTGTGTTTGTTCTCATGGCAAGAATACAAAAATTAATTTTATCAACTAGCAAAAATTTATTAGTTGATATGGTTAATCTAAAAATATGAAGTACCTTCTTCATGGTAATACCCAAGGAATATTTGTTGATTGGATGGGGTTCATAAGAGATTCTTAATACTTAATACTATAGTCCTTTGAATTAATGAGTTGGGTTAACTGTTTAGAAAAGACAAGATCAAACAGACATTAAATGATGGGATCATTGACTTACAGCTGGAAAGAATGTTTAAGGCCATCTAGTCTAACTCTTTCATTTTTCAGATAAAGAAACTAAAGTTCAGTGAGGCTAAGAGATTCGCCTAATGTTAAATAAATGGAAAGTGGGAGAGATGGGATTTGAATCCAAAATGTTAGAGTAAGTGCACTCTTCCCTGTTTATCTGTATCTAAGCATAATAGGTGAGTGAATCTAGGAGAGTCTGAATAGGCTTGTAGGCTAGAAGTAAAAGGTCTTTCAAGTTCAATTCTAACCCAAAACGATTTTATCATAGGAGATTGAGTTTTGACCCTTTGTTCAATTGGTTTCTTTCTTTACCCATAAAATTTGCAGGTTTAACATATGATGTAACAGCCTAACTAGCTAATGTAGTTTTAGGCTACATTCATCAAGGCACAATATTAAGAATTAGGTCGGTGATGGTCCAGTGTCGTAAATCTTAAAATACTATATAAATGCTACCTGCTCTACTCTGGTGACATATGGAATATTATGTCTAGTCCAGGGTGCCATGTTTTAGGAAAGGCATGTACAAAATAAACTATATGCAGAAAGGGGCGACTAGAGGACTAGAGATAATGCTATATGAACATCAGTTGACAAAACATGATATTTAGACTAGGAAAGAGAAGATTTAGAATGTGGTGGTGATCTTGGTGGTGGTACTGGTGATGTGCATGTGAGTGACGGGAGAAATGATAGTTGTCTTCAATATTTGAAAGGCTTTTTGGGTGGAAGAAAATTAGATTTATTCAAGACCAAAGAGGTCTTAGAGAAGTAGATTTTGGATTAAAGGAAAAACTTCCTAACAATGAGAGTTGTCCAGAAGCATTGGGAGATAGTCACTTTCTCATCACTGGAGGCCTTTGAACGGTTGCTATACAAGCATCCATTGGTGACATCATAGAAGGGATTTTTTGGCTCAGGTTCAGTTTGAACTAGATGGCATCTGAAGTCCCTTCTAACCCTAAGACCCTGTAATTCTAAAATTTAATGATATCTCAAAGGCAATACTATGAAAACTCAACTTATAACCAGATTGAGGACTCTTGTTTACTGCCCTTGCCTCTCCCTGATTCTGCATTTTTAACCTTGTAGTCAAGCAGTGATGTCTAAATGTATTTCCACTGCTCCCATACAACTGACTTCTACCTAACCCATCCCCAGGCCCACATCACTTATACCTTAAACTCATTCACACTGATGTCATTTGCCCTTCATCAGACTATTAACAGTCCCTGGAGCAGGGCCCAATACCTATTATGTCGAAGCAAGCTCCACTCTCCAGTCTGTGCTTTTTGTACAAGTTCTTCAGGACCTTGGCACTGCCAAAACGTTTGAAGCGACTTTTCACATTATTGTAGTACCATTCTAGGGACTGCGTCCTTAGGAGTCTAAAGAAAACAGAGAAGAAAACAAGACTTAAAAATAAATGGCTGTCATTCAATAATAGAGCAACTCTCTTGTATTTAAGTGATGTAATTCCTGGAGTTTGTAACTGACAAAGACATATCATGGGAGAATAGAAAGCACTGTATGTGGGACTTGGAAGACTTGGGTTTGAGCCCTTCTTTTAACTCAAATCCAACTCATGGGCAAGTTAAGACATCATGCTCAAGATGTCATCAGTCCTCCTCGAGAACAAAGGATGAAAAACCACCACCATTTATCTGGTAATTAAGGTCTTTGGTCTCACTTTCCTCACCTGTACAATGAGGATGCACTGCCTACCACCATCCACCATAATCCATCTGTTTTAGTAAGCATTTACTAACTACCTATACTGTGTAAAGTGTTAGGGATACAAAGACTAAAATTAAATTAAATTAAATTAAATTAATTTAAAATAAAATAAAATTTAAATTTAAATTAAATTTAAATTTTAGTCTGCCCTCAAAGAGTTTACACTTTATATTGTAAAGAGATAATTTAACTCAGGTACCATGTACAAGGCATTGTGCTAAGCATGGAGAGGTCTCTGCTCTCAAAAAGTTTACGACCTAATGAGAGGACTGGGCATATGCTGAATATCAAGTAGAGAGGCAGAATGTCCAAAGGGCAAAGGAGAAATCCAAGTACCAGGGGAAATCTGAAGAGAGAAAAATCATCTCTGGCTGCAAGGATTGAGATGTCTTTAGGGAGGAGGAGACCATGAAATGATTTCTTGAAGAGAGAGATTTTACTTGTTGTAGACAAGAATCAAAGCCCATTCTAAGAATTTAGATCATCCCCATGCTAGATAAGGACAGGAAGAGGCAAGGTAATAACAGACAGTGTTGAGTAGTTCAGTTTTAACTGAAACCTAGGATAATATGAAGGGAAATAATGAGGCTAGGGAAGCAGATTGAAGTTAGATTGTGTAAGGCCTTGAATGTCAGAATAACTACTTTACATTTTATTCTATATATAATGGGAAACCACTGTAGGTTTTGGAGCAGAGTAATGTTGTGATCTTAGCTATGCATTAGCAAAATTAAAATGCTTTTAAGCTCTATATTACTATGCAAGTTCAGGTGATTATTAGGACGAGTCTCATAAGAACAATGATTTTGAGAGCTTAAATCTACTTTTAGATACTGGCACATTGAACTTGCCCCAGAGAAGGCAAGATTCTCTATGCTCATGTTCAACTTGCTGCACTATGGAAGAATCAAACTTTGTACTGATTGAACCAGTTAAAACTTTAAACCAAAAATACCAAATTCCCCTTCTGGACATCAAGGAAAGGTGTGTTTTCAAACCCCCATCACAGTAAACCACAAAAGGGCAAAAAAACCAAATCAAAACACCAAAGCATAGTACTTGTGAGACCTTCTATAAATCATGTCCTATTTTTGGTCCCTAGACATCTACAAATTCAATGCAGAGAGGAAGTTGAAAGCTGCAAAGTCCAGTGGCTAATAATACAAGCAGGGGATATGATTCCACTGTTGGCTTGCCAGATTTGAATTTGGGTCCTCTGAGTCCAAATTCAGTGTTCTTTCCATTGTACAATGGGGTGGAATAGTATCAAACCCCAAGCAAACTGGACCAGATTGGGCAGCCCTAACACAGGCCTAAACCAAGTCTTCTGAATATCTACAGGAAGGATGTATAGCTTAGGGCTCAGGCAGCACAGTTGTTCAAGATCCCTCAAGTGATAGCAAAAGTTTATGGGTTCATTCAGGGACCTCGGAGGACAGCTATTCCAACCCTCTTCTTTGACATTTGAGAAGACAAACGCTGATGAGTTAGGTTAAGTAACTTGCGCCAACATCAGCTGCTGTCTAATTGCCATCAAGTGAGCAGGTAAGCCAGCCTACCTGAAGTAACAGGGAATCTGGAGAGACACAAGAGGTGGCACGTGCCAGCCATGTCAAACCACCGTGACCTTGACCACCATCTTCCCTCAGTGCCAAGTGGAGATAGCCCAAGACACTGAACCCCAGATCTCCAGGAATAGCAGCATCCCCTAGATTACCAGTCAGCTTCTAGCCTGGTCCCCACAGCCATTGACTAGGGAAGCAACCCTTGTGGAAATCTGGCCAGGTGCCTGCTGGTGTTGCAGCCCTCACCTCTTCAGTAGTCACAGCTACTAAAGACCCAGAAAAGCAAATTCTTACCACCAAAGACCTTGGCACTATTAAGTGGCTGAATACCAAAAACAATTAGAATTTTATCAGTGGAATGACATTTCGAAAAATGCATTGCCATCTGCTTTCCTGTTGCACCCTAAGGACCGTGGGACCTTTCCATCTGGCTTACAGCTAAATCCTCTTATATTTCTTGTCTCCCCATATTAAAAAGTAAAGTTCTTGAAAGCAGGGACTGCCTTACTTTTCTATTTTTATCTCTATTACTTAGCACAGTGCTTGGAACATAGTAAGGGCTTAATATATATATTTTTTCATTCACTCATTCATTCGTTCAAATTCATATAGGTAATGAGCATCAGAGACAAGCTTAGAACTCAAAACTTCTGACTTCAGACCCAGTGTTCTTTCTTTTACTATATCGTGTATTCCTATTCTAGTTGATATAACTGGTATGCTCTGGCAGACTGGATTTCCCTTTTATAGATTATTTCAGTTGACACTTAGTCAGTCAGTCAACAAGCAATTATTCTGCATGTACTATGTACCAGGCACTGTACCAAGTTCAAGTTCTAAAGATACAAAAAAAGGCAAAAACAGTCCCTGCCCTAAAAGAGGTTACATTCTAATGGGAGTAGGTACCATATAAATAACTAGGTACCTATAAGATACAGTACCTGAGGGAATCAGGAACTGTCTCTTTGTCATTTTACTGAATAATCTCCAATTAGGAAGATGGAAGGATCCAAGGCATCCCACCCTGTAGGATATGTGGTTGGTGGGTCCCTATGGCATATTTCGTGGGCTAGCCAGCTGCCCCAAAGGGCAGGTTTTCCTAGGTGCTGGGTGGATCCAGATGGCTCCTTCAGCACACATCTTTGCTACTAATCACTCAGAATTCTGTTGGGCTTACTCTAAAACACCAATTTTAGAATAAACACATGAAATAAAGCAGAAACGTCGAATGAAAGCAGTGATATGATGAGCCCTTCTAAAGACTTCCAGGTGCTCTCTTCCTATTAGCTCTTAGTCAAAGCACAATCTCCAGCTTTCCTCGAACACCCTGTTTGACAAGAGCCAAAGCCTCTCAGGATACAACTGTATGAAGCTGACAGCCATCCCCAAAAGGATTGTAGTCTAGCCTAACCGCGGCCAAGCAACTCACTAAACATTTCTGACAAGCTCTAAGCTTGCATGTGAAGAGTATTAGGAGCTTGCCACTCAAATACCACTGTACTTGAAATAGACATTTTCTATTAAAATCAGTGAATGAATGCCCTGTCCTATGACGTACTTAAAGCCTGTATTTGAACAAACTAGCAATATTTAGAAATGATCCTAGAACCCTACTTGCTCATAAATCAGAATTTGGAGGGGATCCTTTATTGAATCTCATCTTGACTTAGGTCTCCCCCTCCCTTTACAACTCTTGCTCTCAGTGTAGCAGTAAGATCAATATCACCATGGCTTCTGAGAGGGTCATGTCAACTGGCTGCTCTGTGGACCATTCCTTGTGACTCCAGACCAAACTCCCTTCCTTGGCCACAACTCCACTAAATGCATTGTCTCCCCAGTATGATGCAAGTTTTTTTTTTTTATATTTGCAACTCTAATCTTTATCAGAATGACTAGAATATAAATGCTTTTAAAGTTAATTAATTAATTCATCTTTCATTCATTCATTCATTGATTGAGGGCATTTAGGCTACTGAAATATTAAAAGACTTTGATATAATGTAGGATCAGCTGTGGGGCTGCTGGGTGGTGCCATAGTGTATCAGGCCTGGAGTCAGGAAGACTCATCTTCCTGAGTTCAAATCTGGCATCAGATACTTACTAGCTGTGTGACCTTGGGCAAGTTACTTAACCATGTTTGCCTCACTTTCCTCATCTGTAAAAATGAGTTGGAGAAGGAAATAGCAAAACCACTCTAGTAACTTTCCTAAGAAAATTCCAAATGGGGGTCATGAAGTGTTGGACACCGCTGAACAATAAAAGGTCCAATTGTAAAGAATCTCAGGTCATGGACACTGAAAACAGCAGTTATAACAAGGCTATGATTAATAGGATTTAGAATTAGAAGAGAATTTAGGAATAATCTAACTCAATCTGCTCATTTTATGAATAAAGAAACAGAAGTCCAGAAGGGGTAAGTGATTTTCCTAAATCACAGTTATTCAGGAGTAGGATAGAGATTTGAATCCAGGACTTCTGTCTCTAAATCCAGTACTCTTTCTACCATACTATACAGTTTCTATCTCTTTTTTTAAAAATTTTTAGGCAATTGGGGTTAAGTGACTTGTCCAGGGTCACACAGCTAGTAAGTGTCAAGTGTTTGGTTTGAGACTGGATTTGAACTTAGGTCTTCATCACTTTAGGGTCAGTGCTCTATCCACAGTGCCACCTAGCTGCCTTTGCTTGTCTCTTACTAGCCCTGTGTGTGTGTAATGCCAGAATGTAAACTAGAGGGGCACTTTATCAACTCTTTCAGAAAATAGATCCCCTGCCCATTTTAATCTACCCATCAAATTGTCATAGCCTCCACACCTCTCACTAGCTTACTCAGTCAGATACCTTAACTCATTTACCAAAATTCACAGACATAGATTGTCCAATCAGCATATATTTATTATTTGTTATATGCCTTGAACTTTATTCCATAGGGACTACAAAAGACAGATACCATCCTTGCCTTCTTAGAGCCTACTGGGGACATAAGATTTCTCTTTTCAATTAGCTTAGGAATTCCTTTAGAGCTAATAATAATAACACGAGTAAATTGCTTTAAGGTTTGCGAAGCACTTTATATCCATCTTCTCACCGATCTTTACAACAATCCTGTCGCCATTGTAGAGATGAGAAAACTGAGGCTAAGAGACATTAAATGGCTTGGCCAGTAAGCATCAAACTCATGATTCATATTTAGGCCTTCCTTCCTGACTCCAAGTCTACCACTCGATACTACACCAATTAGCCTACTCATAGGATACAGTCTATCTTTTATAATTTGAATCCAACCCTGCCTTACCACTAGTATCTAGTATAGGGTCTGCTCAGTAAGTTAGTCTATAAATATTTATTAAGTATTTATTATGGGCCAAGCACTGTGCTAAGTGCTACTCATCCAATACTTGCTAAATATTTGATTTTGTTTGTGCATTTCCACCATGATTAAATACAAGAACAATGGTGTCAATAACAATTCGTATGGCCCTAACCCTAATCTTAATTTATTTTGGTGTCTTCTGAAATCTGTTGGACTTTTGCAGCCTTTTGTGGGGACTATGAAGGAAAATAAACTAATGTCCTAGGCTAGGTGGGGCTTGGCTAATTGAATAAATAAGTCCACCCCGAAAGGACATTGATCTCTTTGGGATGTGTCAAGGAGATGTCTCTCTGTAGCTCATCACAGTTATAGGATCACATGGAATTTGATGGGAAAGATGAGAAAATGTGAGATGTAAATACATACACACATTTTTGGGAAAAGATGATTCGCTGAAATAGCTCCTGAATTATTAAATGAAATCCTATAAAATGCGTCTCCCCAAGAATGGTAGGGACTCAATCAGAATGGAAGAGGGTGGAGGTGAAGAAAAGCACGTGAGCCCATCATCCCTAGGGAATCACTTCCCATTTTGCAGCTGCCTGGCCAATTTTGTCAGTTTCAGGAACAGAGGGGATTGTGATTAGCATTTTATTTGGAAGTCTCTGGGGTTGGAAACCAAGCAGAGACTTCAGGCTGCTCAGGGTTTTTCTCTGATGCCAAATCCTAATAATCCTAAAATGAGACTCCTCTTCCTACTGCATTCACGGAATGATGACAATGAATTTTCCAATGTCTCCCCCCCCCCAGTTGCTAATGCTCAGATAAGTCACAATGACTCTGCTGATTTCCTGCTGCACAGAAAGCATTTGGGAAAAAGTAACTATTCTATAGACATTGAATAAAAGAGACTACTCAAAAAGAAAAAGCATATTTTTTGGTGCATTTCATAATCTTTTCATATTGGTCTCTCTTTCAAACAGAACCTTGTCTAAGAGAATATCTTGCACCTCAGATAATAAAATAGTAGCTCCCCTCCCCCCAGTGAAATGACAGTAACTCCCAAATGCTTTTTATCGAAGTAATGCATCTTATCAGTTACGAAGAATGTGGTAAAGGCTCTGGAAAGAAGGAAGTCTATACCTATCAGACCCTATATGTTATGGAAGGTAGTTTTGCATTCAGTGCTATTCTGATACCTCAGCCTTGTGCAAAGGCTTTGCGTTCTTCATATTTGTCACAATTCTATAGTACTATACATAATATTCCATGACATTTATATGGGAAGGAGAGGAGAGGAGAGGAGAGGGAGGAAAGGGGAGAGAGAGACAGAGAGACAGACAGTTGATTTCCAATCAATCAATCAATTAATAAATAGCTACTATGTACCAGGCATTGCATACAAATGAGAAGAGGAAACAATCTCTACTCTCAAGGAACTAACATTCTACAGGACTCAACAGTACTGATGTACATTTAGGGGATGTCTGTTCAGGGAGGACTAGCCCCTCTGGGATGAGGGCTGCTCATCTACCTTCGGTGTCTCTTTGGCACTCAACTTTCACGTATCACTCCAAGAAGTTATAGCATGCACAGTGGCCACACCCTGGTAAACCATCTCAGCAGATGGGCTTAGCCAGGTAGAGGGTAACTGATGGGCCACGAACCCATCAGTGAATTGGGGAGATGTCTACCCCAAGCATGTGAAGACTCCCTCTAGCAGAATGGGTAGATGAGAACAATTTGTTCCAATGGCCATAAAGGCAGCTGAAGCAGATGCTGTGGTGCACCTAGAGCTCTGTCAGACATCAAAGGTCATCCATTGCATTCCAGGCCATTGCCAGTCATCTTGACTTTTGTCCTGCCACTGGGACTTTGATGACTCTGGAAGAGAGAATGGCGCTGACAATTCTGTGCAACTCTGCCTCACTTAAATCCAGTTCATGCATGAGTCAAAGCATCACCCTCATGATATCACTGGTCCTCTTCAGAAACGAAGGACAAACAAAAACAACAACAACATTTATACGGAATAAACATAAAGAGAATAAATACAACTGAATATAAGGCAGTTAGCTTCAAGGCAGTTAAGGAAGAATAGCAAGAATTGGAGCAGGCACTCAGGAGAGGCGGGCACTCAGGAGAGGCTTCACGGAGATGAGGGTGCTTGTGCTGCACCTTGAAAGAGAGACTCTTGGCCACATGACCTCTTGTTAAAATGCCATAATTCATTTAGCTGTTCCCTAATATTTGAAGCTATCAGTAGTTTATCAATTGTTGGCCATTACCAAGAATGCCAGCTATCAATATTTTTGTACCACTCAGCTCTCTTTTCTTTTTGCAGATTGATTTCTTCCACTCCCCACCATGGTAAGAAGGAGTTTATGATATGTCCTGGTATTATGTAATATGAAAAACTGGCATAAAATGTTGCCAGGTACCCTGAGGAGGGAGGAGACAAATCACAAAAAGTCGTTTCCCCCCAATCTCCCTTTCCTTTCCCTTCTCTTACAGTGGATTGAGCAAATAAATGCAACAATTCAACATTCATTAAGTGCCTACTGTGTGCAAGTCACTGGGCATACAAAGGCAAAATTCACTGAGACCCGCACCCCCTCCCCCCCAAGGAAGCTTACATTCTGCTAGAGTAGCACCAAATATCACAGCACTGGCTAAAGCAGTCTTCAGATATACTTGGAGATGTATTCATTAATTAGAGTCAGCTTTTTTTTTTTTTTTAGGACATTGGCTCCTGAAAATATTTGTAACCGAAACATAGAAAAAACCATTTACATTAGGAAGAACAGCTTTTTTGGAGTTCAGACCCTTTCTAAGAAGATCCTTTTATTTAAGCATATGTTGTTTTCTCCATCAATAGGATTGTAAATTAATTGAGTACAACTCTCTGAAAAAAGAGGAAGCTACAAAAGATAAAGAACTATTTAGTGTAAGAGAAATCTACCTTGGAGAAGGGTGGCCTTAATGTGCTCATTTGGTTGGAGTAATTCTAGATCTCTCAACCTTCACAAAGGGAAATAAATAAAACAAAAGGTAATTAAGATTGAGTTACACCACTTCTTTACCCATCTGGGACACTGGCTGCCCTAGGAATGCCAGGGGTGAGGGATGAATCTCAATTCTCTTTACATGTTTTATTAAATTTCCTTCAAAAATCTATTTTTTTAACCTTAATTTAAGTTAATGGTTTGTTTTTCTAATGTATGAACTATTTGGGATTGGATACACATTCATATTAGTAGTAGAAAGCAGTAAATAGCGTAGGTAGGAAAGGAAGGTCACATGGATTGTTCACTAATCACCTTAAAACAGCAGATTATTGTGCACAATGGTTGGGAATGGTATGTTCTGGATAGTTGTGAGAAAAAAAAACTTATTAATAAGACCATTGGTGAGATATTTGTTTTTGAAGACTTTTTATTTTTGGTTTTTGATTCGATCTATGATTTCTTCAATATAGAAGGCTCCTAATGAGGAGCTTTCTCTACCAAGGGACATAGATATCTGCTCTGCAATTTACAGTCTGGGTCACTAAGTAATTTGACCAGGATCACATAGCCAGGATGTGTCAAAGGCAGGATCTGAACACAGATCTGACTCTAGTGCCAGCTCTCCAGCCACTACACCATCTGGCTTCCATTTGAAGATTTCAAATACAATAATCAAACTATACAGAGCATCTCCTCTTGGATTTTAGTGGATTTGTGATCTTACTCTGATGGCTTTATAAACTACATTCCATCCAGGCCTACTATAGGAATCAAGAAAATTTGTGTTTAAATTGGGCTTCAGACACTTATTAGCTGGGTAACCCTACATTCCATCCAGGCCTACTATAGGAATCAAGAAAATTTGTGTTTAAATTGGGCCTCAGACACTTATTAGCTGGGCAAATACTATATGCCTCAATCAGTCAATCAATAAACATTTATTAAGCACCTATTACATGCCAGGCACTGCTCTAAGAACTCTTCTGTTAAATGATGATAATAATAGCATGTACCTCCAGAGTTGTTGTTAGGATCAAATGAGATAATATTTGCAACGCACTATGTAAATGTTATCATCATCATCATCATCTCTACAATGATGAAGTTAAAATGTTAAAATCAGTATTTTTTTTCTGGACCTGTGATTTTCCTTGGTACATGGAGCTCCTTAATGACGAAACTCTCTTTACTAGTGCAGATTAGCATGCTCTCTTCAACCTATTGTTTTAGAGAATTGCCAGGGGTTTTGGGAGGTGGGGTGGGGAACACTGAAAGGTTAAACGATATGTCTAGGGTCATTCAAATTCTGTCTGAGGAAGGATTTGAACACAAGTCATCTGGACTGGGAGGCCAGCTCTCTATCTTTTCCATGATACTGCCTTAGTAATAACTATGATAAAACTTCATGTTGTAATAGCTATCTTTCTTCTGATGAGCTCAAACAGTTGCATTATTTTATTTAAAGCACATTTAAAAAATATGGATACTCCCCACTTTAACAAAGATTTCAACCCTTTTAATGTTGTAAAGTAGGGAGTCTTCATGAGTTTCTGGGGTAAAAAAAAGAAAAGAAAAAGAATTCATCATTTGGTGGCCAGCCTTCCATCAATGAATTTCTCTGCATTTAGTTAGGCAGGCTCTCTGATGGCATCTACACAGCTACATCCATTGTGGGACCCACTCCTGAAGCTTTTCCAATATGGTAGCACCTGACCTAGGTTAGACTCCACTGGTATAGCCTTTGAAAAACAAGTTCACCTCCACACCCCAAGTAGTCATGAGCAAAGGGCTTTAGCAGAGGATTAAAATAATATTCTGAATATTAATAACTTCAAGGTGCTAATTATGCATGCCCTTTTAAAAAACTGTTTTTCTTCTATTGCAATAAATTAATTTGTAAATGCAATATATTCCTATGAGAACACAACTGAAATAATTCAATTTAATATAATTCAATTTGAGAACAGCAATGAAATTCCTTGAACAATAGCACTTATGAATATCAGAATAATTTTCATTCAGTTAGACTGGAATTTGTTGAAAAAAGAAGAATAAAAAAGCAGGAACCACCCAAAATAGGGAAATGCCCAAACATGAGCAGATTAAATGTGGAAAAGTGATAGATAGAATGAGTCTCTCATTTGATTGCCACTGGCCTGCTTATAATGTGGCTTCCGCCTATAATTCTAGGCTTATTACATATGTAACAAAGTTGTCTCCCACAGGCAAAATGGGGGTATCGTTTTGTGGCTTGGAGGGAAACAGGGTAAACTCATCTAGTTTCTTCTTCCTGCATCCCTGTCTAAAGAAGACTTTAATTTCTGCCAGGAAGGGAGGTAGGAGATTGGGGCCAGAAGCTTTGGCCAGTCTCCTCTCCTCAAAGAGAAGGGGCGTTGGAATAGAACGATAATCTACCTGCTTCCTTAAATACTGGTAGTCTAGGGGATTAGTTTTCAGGTTCAAGCTAAACTTCTGATCAGTGTTTATTAGTGGGGGAAGGAGGACCCTAAACTCTATATCCAAAGCTTGACTTTCTTCCCACCAAATACCACGTCCACAATGAATACAAATAGCAATTAGGAAAGAAACTAATTTATCCAAGTTGATACTAAGACAGAAATCAGAGAAAGTATACATAGGATAATATATTTCAGACAATACAGAGTGAAGGAACTCTCCCTTTGGGATTGATGATGTAACTCAGCTGAACCAAGAAAGAGAGAGTCCCAGATCTCACTCAAAGGGAAATTTCTCCAAAATTTCTAGTGTAATAAGCTGGGAAGAGGGACATGATGGAGGGTGCCAGCTCCATTCATGTGGCTTCTTCCCAAGGTCTTATTCTCCCTTCAGCTCCCTGAAGCAGGGTTGGCATCGTCCACCTTCTCTCTCAATGCTGGAAGCCAGAAGCACCCAAATTCCAAAGAGACTAAAGAACCCAAAGAGACTCAATAAAAGAGAACCAAGAGCTCTCCTCTCTCATGTTCTCATCCACTCTGCCCTGCCCCTCATAAAGGCATGGGGGCACCAATCTCCACCAGTGAGGAGAGTGTCCCATACCAATGGGCTTTAGGATTTAGGTTACACATATCATTTCCTTCAGGAATTCCATCATCTTGCCAAACTAGTATACTTACTATGTCTTATGACATGCCATTCTCCTGTCTCCATTCATTTGCAAACACTTCCTGCAATGCCCAAAATAAGTTCCCTCCTCACTTCTGCCTCTTAGAATCCTTAGCTTCCTTGAGAGTTCAGCTCCCCTTGCCTTCCCTCCTAGTTGCTAATGATGAAATTTGCATATATTTTGTACTTAGGAGTGTATATGTTATTATGTTGTTTCTTTAGATAGAATGTAAGCTCCTTGAGGGCAGGCACTGTCACTTTTATCTCCAGTGCCCATCACACTTCTTGCCACATAGTAGGCAGTGAACAAATAGTGATTCATTAATTGCTACTACCTGGAATATCACCCAGTGGTCCGGGTGACGTTTGGGGGATGAAATTGCTCCCTATGACAACGTATCTGAAGATGAGGGGATGTGGTGAGGAGAGGAAGAAGCAGCAGAATTTATAAATTAGAGGAGGCTGGAAGGAAACAAAAATGGTGATGGCAAAAAGGGAGAACAGGCTCTGCTAGTACTGACTGAGCACCCTCCTGGGGGGAGCTAAGGCACAAAAGAAAGCTAAAAGAAAGAGACAGTGACGAAAGAACAAAACCGAGCCTAAAATTGTAGGAAGGGAGGGAACTCAGTACTTCTATTGAAAACAGTTTTTCTAACTCAGAAAATTAGAGCAACCAGACACATGTCAGGTCATGGAGACCCTTTGAAAAGTGCTTGTTGCTCAAAAGTGATGGGGAAAAAACTCAGAACATGGCCATTTGCCTGTTTCCAGTTCTCCCCCACTGACTGAAAACAGGGACTGGTTTTCTAAAATAGAGAAATTGTTATTGAAAAGTGAGAGAAGGCCCAGCAGGGAGAAGTAGCGATGGAAGTGAACAGTCCTCCTGGGAATAAGGCAGGGTGGGGAGGGGGTTCTTGATTATGCCATATGTCACCTGCAGTCTGTCAGGGATAGGGAGCTGCAAATATCATCTTCAGCTGGCTCTGCAAAAGTGAGGAAAATGTTGATAACAGGGAGAAGTACCATGCATGTACATACATAAAACTATATGTATGTATGTATGTATGTACATGTTCAGTATTTATCTACTCCAAGCTGCCCCTCATGCAGGCATGAGGCACTAATCCCCACAGCAATGAGGAGAGAGCCCCATGCCAATGGGCTTTGGGACTCATGTTACATATATTACTGCCTTCAGGAATTCTATGGTCTTAAACCTAAGATTTCTAAGAGGCACAGGTGATGAGAGAGTATATTCCATATGCATATGTATATGTACATGTATGTGTGTGTACAAAGACTCTTTACTTCTTTGCAATTCATATTCATGAACATATGTGTATGTTATATATAAGTATATATTATATATAAATATGTGTGTATATCTATATATATCATATACACAGTATATATATACACTCAGATACAAACACACATGCCATTTACTTCTCTGGTGATTCATGTGTATATATAAACACACACACACACACACACACACACATATACAAATAAGTTTTTCCTGATTGTAACCTAGGACTTACAGGTCATATGTCAGGAAGAATTCTCATATCATACATCATATTCTCTCTCTCTCTCTCTCACCAATGCAGAGATTCTTAACCTTTTCAGTGTCATGGCAGTTTGATGAAGCCTGTGGTCCCCATCACAGAATAATGTTTTTAAATGCATAAAATAAACTATCGTAAGATTACAAAAGAAATAATTTCTATTGAAACACATTTATCAAAATGTCTTTTAAAAATGTTCACAGACCCCAGGTTAAGGATCCCTGCTCCAATGTACTGTATTCTCTATGGAATGTGCAGCTTGAGCCATTAGCCAGTCTGCGTGAAAAATACAAGTGTGTGTTTATAAAACCCTAGACTTTAAATCTGTGTCTGTCCTGGGGTTATATCTTCTTTTAGTTCCCAATCTTACTGTTAGTATTTAAGTAAGCAGAATTGTCCCAGATTCAAACAGCCATACATTTTAATATATTGTCACACACTTACTGAGAAAATGTTCAAACTAATGTAACCTTGGTTCTCCAAACCCAATGGTATGGAACTCTCTGCTCATTGGTGGAAATGAATGCTCTGCCCTATGTGAGGGTTGGGGCAGAGTTGGCAAGAGGAGAGAGAACTCCTTTCTTCCCTGCTGTCCTTTGGAATTCTTCAAGGCTAGTCATGAAGATGCTAAATTAGGCTTGATGTTAGCAGAAAAAAAAATTTCCTACAAATTTGCTTATCTAAAAGGGAAATGGGTTGCCTCAAGAGATGGTGGGTACCTCCTTATCAGAGGTCTTCAAGCTCTGAGTGGATGGCCTCTTGTCAGCTATGTTATCATGGGGATGCTTTTGTTTGGCAAGGGTTGGAACAGACAGAAGCTCAGGTCCCTTTCAATTTTTAGATCTGACTAAGTTCACTGACTAATGTTCTTTGTGTGGCCATTATGTCACTATCACCCTGTTTAGCCATCTAACATCAATAGCAGTTGCCTGGCTACTGGTAACGTTATGTGGTTACTCCTCAAAGCAGATATTTCTCCTGCAAAATTTACATGTTTAATTGATTATTCTAGTCAGCCTTGAGATTATTTGGCAAAGGCTGATTTTAGCCAAATCTGGACTTCAGCTAAATAACATATATATGTATATGTGTATATACATACACATATGCATATATACACATATAACCTAACATTATATAACTATCTGTCTATCTATCCATCCATCTATCTATCTCATATAACTTACAACTCTGTGGTTATATAAAATCAATCCAAATGTAAAAAGACATGAATTTTACTACACTAAGAAAATGCCAGTTGAATATTGGCAAGTCGAAATCAATAATAAATGGTAAAATGCCTACATCAGGGGCTGGTACTGGAATTGCCTATTAAGGCCCATTATTACAATTTCATTTTTCTACATTGACAATCTGGAGAGGAAAGTAAACAACATTTCAACGAAGCTGGCAAACAGGACTCTGTTCGGAGGTGCTGAGGGCAGGCATTATGGCTAAATTGTCTGAGGAAATTGGAAATCTGGGTAGAAAATAAAATGCGTTTCAATTTGGAAAAATACAAGTTAACACATGTGGATGTGGAAACAATCCTATCAAAGGAAATTCATGGAAATATTGGATGATAAACAAAATCACTTGATTAATTCAACTTTAATTCACACACAGAGAACAGGCTTTACACAGGTATTCTGTGATAGCCTGGGATGAAACCCCAAGTCTGAAGTTTCAGGTTATCAATTTTATTTTTAATCTATAGATACTAACTTGAATTTTATGATCACTCTGCATCCATATAGCCCATATCTACTCAGGCCCTCCATGCTTAAAATTTGGGTAGAGGGTAAACTACACATTAATCCATTATTTAAATTTCCCTAAACATTCATTACCAGCAGGCAGTACATTTAGTTTTTTAGACTACAGAATAACAGCTTTGAATTCTAGAACACATAAAAGGCTTCTGTGTGCTGAATTGCTGTTGGCAGAGAGCTGTGGAACACACGCAAAGTTAAAGGCATGGTGACCTGTACAGGACTGTGCTGTTTCGAGTGGAAGGAAGAAAAGGGGAAATTAAGTAAAGGCCCCTTAGTGTGGGTCCCACGTATTCGGAATAATGATAAATATATAGTACCCCCCCATGTTAACCTAAATGCCAGAGAAATGTGTTATCAAGTGTACAAGTATTTATTAAATACCTACTCTATTCTGGAGACACAAAGAAAGGCAAAGAGTTCCTGCTGTGAAGGAGTACCCAATTAAATGCAAACCTTATATTACTTACAGAGTTCTTTGCCCATTCATTGCTTCCTCAGTTCACTCTATCATTCATTCATTATATCCAACAGATATTATTCAGTGTAGACTACATGGAAAACACCAAGAGAATCCCAAGTGTTCCTGTTAGTATTCTGGGTCCCTGTTCCACAACTTATTATGAATTTAGACTTTCTGTGTCCTACTCCTGCTTTCCTTGGAGATGGGAGGCTTATTATAAGACAATGATTTTCCAGGATATCAACCTTTTATAGTTTAAGAGACTGAAGAGAATGGAAATGAAATGGGTGTTGAAATTAGGAAGTTACTGGGTCTTTGCATCTTATGTTTCATTTACTTAATGCTCTTTGATTTTACTGTTCTGACCATCTACTTATAGACCACATCCCTCTTACTTGTCCCATGTTATTGGTTGCTAATAAAACAATCTGTTATAGTTGGATCTCTCTCTCTCTCTCTCTCCCTCTCTCTCTCTCTCCCTCCTTCCCCATACACACACACACACACACACACACACACACACACACACACACACACACACACATACACATACACTCATACATGTTGCAGATAATCATGAACAGCAACTCTAAAGGAGAGTGTCCTCAGGCTTGAATTTTGAAGATTAACAAGAAGTTAAGGCAGCTGGAATGGCTTCTAGTGCTAAGATATTTGGAGTACAGAAATGAATACAATTTAATTGGAGAAATTTGGAGGAAAGTATGTGCTCCAGGAAATATGCTGAGGCCTCCATAAAAACAAATGCTTGCCATTTTAAATGCAGCCTTAAAAAGAACTCTGCATCAAATAAAAATTGCAGCTCTTACTTTATGTAAGCCAGTTTTATAAAAAAAAAACATGAGCACAGAGAGTACTGTAATGTGTAATAATCATACAAAAATAATACCACAGAAGGGGTGTTATTGAGAAAGAAAAACAGAAACATACTTTAGGAACAGGCCAATCAGAACAGTATTGAATTTGAGTGTCATCTTCAACTCTTTCCATAAAATTTGCATTGATTAACTAAAAAGTATAAAAGGTTTTGCCAAGGTCTCCCTGGTTGAAAAAAAACTAGCATTTGGGTAATTTATGAAAAAAAAAAGCACATTCCTTTGATTCATTTCAACTAAAGTTTCTTATGAGCTTTGTGCTGTTTTGGGGCCTTTTTACATGAGTTTCACTAAAGTCATTTGTCATGAAAAAAATAGAAGATTGCATTCTACTGCAGGTAAATTAACTTGTGCACAGAACAGATGGGGTGCAAACTAAATCACACACACACATTATTGAGTGGGTTGCACAGTTGGCACACAACTTCCCTTTCTTCTTCTCAGTGTAACTAGCTTGACTAAGTGATGATGAAGTGATTCTCAAAGGAGTTGATGCCATTCGAACTTTTAAAAGCCCAAAAGCATAAAAAAGCATTTCTTAAAATAGACTGAGCCCATATTCTGTGATTTTCAAGTGTTAAGGAGAAAAATTTCCCATGTTTTTGGCTGAGTTCAATATATTTACCCTTCTTGGGAAACTAGTAAGGGAGAAAACAAACAAAAACAACCTTACTGATAGAAATGTCTTTTTGATGGGAATAAGTGTACATATACATATACAAACACAGATATTCAAATTCAGAATTTTTTTCTTCATTGGAACACTAAAAGGGACCTTCAAGATCATCTAGTCCAGGGGTTCTGAATATAGTTTCCATGCACTTAAACTATGATAACTGTATTTCTATATAACTGGTTTCCTTAGTAATCTTATGAATTTATTTTATGTATTTAAAAATATTAAGCTGAAAAGGGATTCATAAGCTTTGTCAAACTGCCAATGGGGTCTATGACACAAATAAGGTTAAGAATCTCTGTTCTAGTCCAACTTCATCATTGAATGGAGGAGGAAATTGAGGACCAGAAGTCAAATGACTTGCCTAAGATCCCATAGCTAGTAATAGTAGAATCATTTCTGCCAGTTTTTCCAGATTCAATACTCTGCCCAATGTACCACACTGCTTCTTCCTTAAATTTCTATTTTGTTCAATTCTTTTGTTGATTTGTCATCAAATCAATATTAGTCATGTTATAAAAGAAAACACAGGCTGCCCTCCTCTCAAACAAAAAAAAGACCACCAAGAAAAATAAAGTAAAAAAAAAATTATGCTTTAATCTGCACTCAGCCTCCATCAGCCCTTTCTCTGGATGTTGATAGCATTTTTCATCATGAGTCCTTTGGAACTGTCTTAGATAACTGTATTGCTGAGAATAGCTAAGTCATTCACAGTTGATCACCATTCAATGTTGTTGTTTCTGTGTACAATGTTTTTCTGGTTTTGCTTACATCACTTTGCATCAGTTCATGTAAATCTTTCCAGATTTCTCTGAAAGCATCCTGTTTGTCATTTCTTATAGCACAATAGTATTCCATCACAATCATATACCACAACTTGGTCAGCCATTCCCCAAACTATGGACATTCCCTCAGTTTCCAATTCTTTGCCATCCATGAAAACTCTGGGAAATGGTAGTGACCAGTATGCTGCCTAGGCACGCAAGAGCTCCAAGTTCCCTGGCACTCTCTCCTGAGATGACACAGAGGACCCTGAAGAATGAGAGTTCGGAACCTCAAAGATACAGGGCCTAACCCTGGGAAGTTGAGGTCAGTGACCTAACCCAGGTGACCAAAGGGGAGACCAAACGGGGCAGACCACCCTCCTTGAAAGTGCAACAGTAGGTAGAGCTTGGGCCTGGCACAAAGCTTTTATTCAAGAACTAAAGCTGGAGAAATTTAGTAAACCAAAGGAGACACAGACCAGTTTTTTAAAATTACTATAAGTCTAGATTTATATTTGGTTGTCCCCAAATCTAGCCTAGGAGACAGGGAATGTACCAACTATAAGCAGAGACACAAGGAAAAATGGATTTTCCACAACATATACATGAATACCTAGAAGAAATGAAGTAAGAGATAAAAAAAAATGAAATAAAGTTCCCAGAGAAAAGGATTGGAAGGAGAATAAATGGTTCATTGGTTGTTGGCCTTCATTCTTGAGGAAGACTAAAATGACATCACTGTGCTGGGGTTAAGGTACAGTGTGTCTGACTGTGGCTGATCAGACTGATATGAGCTTGGAAGTCTCGACCATAGGTTGAAATGGTCCATACATATGAACATTTAGGGAGGTGTCTCTAAATTTGCACATCTCATGTTTCCTTTGAGCTACTGCAATTCTGCTTTGCTCATAGAGCGGAACGTCTTTGATGCAGGCACACCATGCTAGGTGATCCTATTCCAGTGCTTCCCATGTCTCACAATTGATTCCGCAGTTCTTCAGAGATGCTTTGAGAGTGTCCTTGTATCGCTTCTTCTGATCTTCATGTGAGTGTCTGACTTGTGTGAGTTTACTGTAAAATAGTCTTTTAGGCAAGCATGCGTTTGGCATTCGAAGAAGAACATATAGCTTATAGGAGAAAGTGGTAAACCTGACCTAAGTAATGGACTCCCTGAAAACTAGAATAGATCAAATAGCAATCAATTACTCCATGAGACAACAAGAAATATTAGAACAATATGACAAGATTTTGAAGCAGAAAATGTAAGATAACTAATGTAAAAAAGAATTGACTTAGAAAATAGGTTAAGGAGAGATAATTTAAGAGTCACAGATGCCCAGGGAAACCATGATAAAAAAAAACCCAAGAAGAAGCTTAGAGACTCTGCTTCAAGAAATCATACATTTAAATTGCCCAGAGGGTAAAGTGAAGCTGGAATGTATCCACTTATTACCCCCTGAAAGAAATCCCAGTAGAATTACTCCCAGAAATGTCATAGTCAAATTCCAGAGCTTCCATATAAAAAAAATTTTTAAAAATAGAGAAAAGATTAAAATCAAATGGCAGTATATCAGCTGTATGGCTATCAGAAAAAAAGGATACTAACAGGTGAGTAACACTTAGACCATAATGAATGATGTTGCTTCCCTTTGGCATTGTGCAACAGAATATGCACTGAATTTAGAGTCAGAAGATCTGGGTACAAACACCAGCTCTGGTGAATGAACTTGTGTGACCTTGAACAATTTACTGTATCTGGGATTCATTTTCCTCATCTGTAAAATGAAGGGGTAGGACTCAATGGTTTCTGAGATCCCTTTTAGCTCGAAATCAATGATCTTGTAACTTTCAAGAGGAAGATACGGTGATTAAATGATTGGGTTTATGTTTGACTTCCATGGAATGATCCCAAACTCTTAGGAAGGTCTTAAAATAATGTTTTGAATGAAAACAAACAACCCCCCCCCAAAACCCAAACCATCATTAGCTCTTACTGGCAACAGAGTAAAGTCCAAATTCCTTAGAATGAAATTCAAGACTGTCCCATACTCTGGCCTCAACATATTTCGAACTGTCAGTAAGCAAGCATTTATTAAGAGCTTACTATGTATCAGGCACCATGCCAAGCACTGGGAAAATAAATTACAAGCAAAAAAGGAAGACAGCCCCTGCCTTCAAAGAGTTTACATTCTAATGGGGAAGATAACATACAAAATGGGGTGAAGACAAGGTACAGAACTTGGGGGCATGATGGAACAATCTGGAGTGCAGCCTGGTGGAAAATGATAACATGACATTAAATGTAGGTTCTGGAAGAGCAATCCAATCAGAGGGATGGGCCCGGGGCAGAGGGTACTTTTGAGACTAGATTCTTGGGCTAAATCAAAGTCCAGGTGAGTGCAGTCTAATGGGAAATGAATTTATCTCTCATTATTCCCCAACATGAATCCTCTTCTCTTTCCAGATTAATCTGTCTCAGTGATTTTTCCTCCTGCCAGCGGGTAAGCAGCAAACAATTATTACATGTCAGTAGGCTTGTCAACAGATGAATATTTGCCAGTGCATAACACTCTTAGACCTTGGGGCTAAAATTGAGCGTGAAGTGAAATGAATGTGAAAGAAATGTGTGCCTCGTTGCGTTCAGTCTGTGTTTCTCTTCCTCTTGACCTTGTTACAAAATTTCTCTCTTGTTCTCTCCCTAGTCTCTAACAGAAAGTTTGAATTCCACGCTATTACAATGTTACTATATGGTCAGAGCTTCATTTGTTTTATGTTTTAACCAGGATTAAATGGTTAATCATTGTGAATTATACAATAAAATTTCCCCTCACTTTCTTCAGGTCATATGGTAATATAAATATGTTACCCTGAAATATTCAAAATTGCTGATCCCCCAATTTTTTGGGGGGAGAAGTGCTAATCAACTTGAATATGACATATTTCCATCACTTTGTCTTTGCTTTGTTCTCTCATGTTTATTTCCCCTTTCTTCTCTCTCTGCTTGTCCAGGGTGTCTCTATATTTTGAGATCTAACTCAAGTTCCACATCCTGTGTTATGTCTTCCCTGGCACAAGAGTCATAACTAGGGTATAGCAATTATAGCTTTCCCTAGGTTTCTGAAATTTATAGGGTGTTAACAGTACTTATACTCCTTTGAGCATTTGGAAAAAAACTGAGATTAGCACCTATTTAGTAAGAATTTTTTTTGGGGGGGAGGAGGGAGTGTTGGTTCAGGGCATGTGATTTCATCAATATGGCAACTTCTAGCACAGAAAGTCTCTACATGAATCAGATCAGCGTCTTCTCTAGATTATAGTCTTAGAGAGGTTCCTGGAGGCACTAAGAATTTAATTGACTTGCTTAGAGTCACACCATCAGCATGTTTCAGAGGAATGAATCAAACTCAGATCTTTTGATTCTAAATCCAACCCTCTATCCACTACATTACACTGCTATTTACTACCAAGAATAATCAGTTTAAAAAGGAAGTCACACTTGAGGAACTTCCTGCTGTAAGGCTGTAAGCCAAGGAGAGCTTCTCTTTGGCCTTGTCCCTCCTTGCCTTGTACATTTAGTGGATACAAGGTCTAGTGGATAGATTCCAGGACTTGCAGTCAGGAAGACCTGGGTTCAAATTCTGCCTTAGAGAATTTCTAGTTGTGTTATGCTTGGTAAGTCACTTTACATCTCTGGTCCTCAGTTTCCTCACACATAAAACAAGAAGGCTGGGTTTGATGACCTTTAAGGTCTCTTTCAGTTCCAAATCTACGATCTTATCATTCTATGTCTACACCCCCAAACAGGTCCTTACTGATGAGGCTGTTATCCCATCCCAAAGTCAGAGACTTCAGGTCTCTTTCAAGGTCCCCAGTCCTACTATTCCTCAACTGAACTTGTCTTAAGACATTTAAAGGCATCTTTTCTTGATGCTTTCCCAGGCACAAGTTTTAGTTCTCCTTGAGGACAAGACTTTCATTTCCCCACTGAGGCTACTAGTACCTAGTTAGGATCCTGACCTAGATTTCCTCCCCCTTCTCCAACTCCCACCTCGAAGAACATTTAGGTTACCTAACGGTACTTGTTGAGCCCCTTTGGCTCTAAAATGATGCTGATTAACTTCTAAAGACTCATAGGTCTAGATTCCTGTGAAGTTACCCCTTAGGCTTCCCCCTCCCCCTGGTTTCCACCCTTAGAGAAGTCCAATCCTAAAACAAGGCAGCTGAGGCAAACTCTGGCCATAGGTAATGATCTGAACACTGGCTCTGAAGTCAAATGCCACTTCTGAGGTTTACTATGTGTTAGATTTTGGGAAAATCACTTAACCTTTCTTAGCCTCAGTTTCTATATCTATAAAATGAGGGGGTTGGACTGAGTGGTCTTTGAGGTAGTTTTCACCTCTAAATCTATGCTCCCATGACCTCATTAATTTAAACTGGGCTCTCCTGACTCCCCTTGAGGCATCAGAGCTGAAACATTTCTTTGATTTCTTTGTGCCTCAGTTGTCCTTTCTGAATGATGGGAGAATTGTTTCTGTACAGTATAATTGTAAGGAATACATTGTATTTCTTACTTTAAGAGTCATGAAAATTCCCCCCAAAAATCACTAACCTGGCAAAACCACACACACATCATCTTGCTTTGCTCAGTCAAGTGAGAAAGGTTGGAACAATGCTATGTATTTACATTTTAAATTTAACACATGTCAAATGGGCACCTACTATGTGCTGGTACTTAACCTAACCATGCTGGTTGTGAATTTCCCAATACTCAGATATAATTCTAAGCCTAAAAACTGGGACTTAAAAATAGCGTAGTCAACAGCAAAGATAGATACTGTCAGGACATTTCTGTCTACAATTCATAGTTCAGTTTCTGTTTTGTCACTTCCAAAAGAAAATAATGAGATTGTATTGCAGGATTTCTAGTCTTTTTTTTTTTTAAAGATGTTGGTAACATAGAAGTTTTTTCCCCCAAGAATTATATTTTTTGAATTTGTCTCATGTGCTAAGATGACTTTAGAGTTTTCTCTTTTTACCTCAAAATTCATCTTAATATCTGCACCACACACATCCACACCCACCCACACCCATACCCACATTGCTGAAAACATCCCTCCCCCCCTCTCTTGGAATGAAAAGTGAGTACCACTGAAGAATAGCTACAAGAATATTCAAAGAATACATGAAGAACCTTTGTCATTAAACTACTAATACCTAAGCAAGCATCACAGCTCTCATGAAATTGATCAACTCGTTTAGATTACCTTAGTCAAAGATTCTTCTCTTCCCAAGTTCATTTCTAGCCTCAGTTTCTTCAAAAAGAAACTTGGATTAAACACCAATAAGCCAGTGAAGAAGCCAGGAAATGCTCGCAAGCCATCGTTGTTCTTAGAAAAATACAGAAGGTAAACCATGCAAATTAACTGGGTGATCCTTATTAGGAAAATATGTGGCACTTCCCATGATCAGCCAAAGAATGAGGCAGGCAGGAAGGAAAGCCCAACAGCCGATTTTAATGTTTGCTCCTCTTCCTCGTTTCAGCAGAATGATCCTGACAAAGAGCGGTGAAATCCCAGACAACTGAGATGAGAAAAGCCATCAACACGAAACATAAAAAGCAAGGGAGAAGGACCCAAACTCATTTAAGGTTGTGTTATTCAGGGAAATTTCTCTTGGGGGAAAACTTACCTGGATGCTCATATTATACCTGAATTCTGAGATTTGCCTTTTAAAGAAAGAAAAATTCTTTCTCTCCAAAGTCTAGCTCTTGCAACGCAAAGATGCTTTTGGACTTAAAGAGTACAATCTCTTCCTGTCCTTTCTTGTCAGTTCCAGACTATCAAATTTACTTGGCTCAATGTTCAAAAGCAGCACAAACAGACCTTGACTGGCCCTGGGTGGGGGAAGGAGGATCCTGAGGGAGCTCACAGTATTGGGAGAGAGATCTTTGAGGAGAGTACCAATCCATTACTGCTTTCAATGGGGATAGGTAAGGATAATTGTAGGGCACATTTAGTTAGTTATGCATGGAAAGAGAAGTAAGATTCCTCCCTAGTCTCCTCCTGCCTCTCCTTGTTAAAGTCCTGCCTCGATGTTATTTTGTTTCTTACAGATTCTACATATGAAATTACACCATCTCTAGGCACAGCACTAAAACCCCATGCATGTATTACTTCATGTACATGTGCAATTTAACTGTATACATGTTATCTGAGGGTGCAAATTCCACAGAACTGTACTTGTGTGACTGTCACTAATAAACAGGGCTAGTGCCATCTCCTCTCAAGCTGGCAGAACAGATCCAGATGGGCCCCTTTGCCTTTTTTATAACCTCACTCACTAATGTGAAACGTGCCACTTTCAGTGCCCATCCTTGTCAGGTGGCGTTTCCCTAGGTATCTGGAGAAGACATTTTCCAGGCAGATATCTAGAGGAAAAGAAAGCTGGACTATGGAAGCTACCCAAGTGCATGATACAAACCCAGATGCCAGCCTACAGATGACGTCAAGGGGAGAACTGGCAGAAGGTTTTGCTAATTACTCACAGGAGATTTTAATCCTGGCTGCCTAACAAATGGAGATCAAAATCTAAGTTCATATTCATAAAACATACACATATGTAAAGATATATACATATATACACATACATGTATGTTTGTATGTATATATCATGTATCCTTGAATTAGAGTTAATGTTAAATATTTTGGAATGATTATAATACCAGAATGATAATCTACCATTTTTCAAAACACCAATTCTTTTTCCTTTACTTACTTACTGAGTTCCTACACTGAGACCACACAATGGAATCAAGGGTCAGAAGGAAGGATTGATTTGCTGGGAAAAATCAACAGGAATCATCTTTCCTGTAAGGCTAACAATCTGGTCTTGAGCAGTGAAGAGGTAGGAAGGAAATCAGAATGTGCAATGGCACCCAGAGTTTAAGACTATCAATAATTGGGTCTTTGCATAATAGGCCTTTACATAGTATGGACTCTGCCAATAGACTGGGTCATTGTGCATGGAATTGATCTTATGAGATAAATTTACTGTGATTCATTCAAATAAGCAATTATGAAGCCCTACCTATGTGCTAATAACAGGGGATACAGAGACAAAATGATAAACTAGACCCTTTCTCTCACCCACCCTAAAGTCTATTACCGAGTTCCCCCCAGGAAAGTAGATGTTCACTGATCTCCCTCGGTCATATACACTTCTTAGGAAGCCACCCAGATCCTTACTCCATTTCAACTTGGATCCAGTATCCTCTTCCCCAAAATTATTGGATCTGTCTTTCTATTACTCTCCAACATCTACAGGATCTTGCCATCTGCCCTGTTCCTTTGCCCATTGGACCTGTGTACCACCTTACCTTTCCATTGCCCGTGAAGCTGAATCCTTCATGTTTTGTCTCTCTTAATTAAATTGTGAGCTTCAAGGGGCCAGGAACTGTCTTACTTTTCTATTTTTGTCTCCAATACTTGGCAAATAGCAAGGGCTTACTAAGTACTTTTCCATAACATTTCATTCTATCAGGAAAAGATTCTTACAGGAGGCACCTAGTTGAGCCTTAAAGGTAGCTAATAATAGCTAACATTTATACTGCATTTTATGGTTTGCAAAATATTTTACATATAATATCCCATCTGATCCTCATAATAACCAGGTAAAGTATTAAGCACCATTTTTCCAGATGAAGAAACTGAGGCTCAGAGAAAAAGCTAAGGAAACCAAAAAGTAGAAAGGTGAAGCTCTCAATTATTTTTCACTCCATTGTCAGCTAAAAATACTCTCTGGTCTTTTCTCTTTCTCTTCACTCAGAAAGATAATATATGTAACTTAAGGTCAGTATGACCAGGAGTTTAGTTTCTAGATATTAGAAGGATCCCATTATGAAGGTGCAGTTTGAAGGGGAAGATAATGAGTTCTTTTTTGGACATGGTAAGTTTGAGATGTCTGTGGGATAACAGGCCACTGATAATTCAGGCCTGCAGCTCGGGAGAGAGAGTAGGACTGCATATCTAGATTGAGGAACCATCTTCAGAGAGATGATAGCTGCAGCCCTGTGACTGATGAGATCACCCGAGGGCCCCAGACAAAGCTTTGGGGGACACTGACAGTTATTGGGTATGACACGGATGAAGAACTATCCAAAAAGCTAAAGCTGGAGTGGTCAGACAGGTAGGAAGACAGCGAAAGCTGAAATTGGAACCCAATTCTTCTGAATCTAGATTCAGGACTTTTTTCTTCTATCATTTATTCCAAACCCATCATTTTAGTGGAAACCAGAGCCCCAGGACATGCAATCACTCATGCCAGGTCACAGAGTAAGATACTGGCAGAAGTGAAACATGACCAAGACCACACGCTGGTTATTAGGAGAGCTGGTACCACTACTGGTTTCCTTATTCATAGCTTTAGGCTTAGAAACACCAAGATGAGAATGTTTTGGGCTAATTAATTTGCAGACCAAGATTTTTTAATTAAATGCCCCAAAGTAAAATGATAGGCAAAAATCTGTATGCAAGACTACTAATCCTTATTAAACTCGTTCTTGTGTATTAGCCCAGACTGAAATTAAAGAGGAAAAGAATATACATTTTGCAGTCGTCTGTTAAAATTGCTGCTTAGAATTCAGAGTTGGTGCCACCACTATTGCTTGGTGGCTTATAGCAGGAGGAAAACAGGAAGACGGGAGTGGGATTGCCATTGTTTTTCCATTTGACTTGAGATTATTTAATATATGTCTGTGCCTCAGATTTCCAGGGGTCAAATGAGACCTCCTTTATTGGGAGCCTGTTAATCATAAACTTCTATCTGAAAATATTGAACTGTTAGGAGTTGGTAAAAAAGAAAATGGAGAGAGTACGGGAGCCCCAGCAGCTCTGGAGCCATGAGAGAGATCACCCTGGTTTATTCAAGTTTCTGATTACTTAGCAGATGTAAGATCTTAGAACTGGGAATATCATAGCTTCACAAGACCTTAAAACTTATGGTCTTTTACAACTTCTGCTTGGTTTCAACTCTATGGGATGAGATGCCCCTATGCCAGGTCCTCTGGTTTCTATCCCCACCCCTTTCCAGCTTCCTTTTGTGTTGCCTTTCTTCATTTGATTGTAAGTTCCCTGAGAGGTGGGACAATCTTTCTTATTCTTATTTGTATTCCCAGGGTTTAACACAGTGACTGGCATATAGAAGGCACTTAATAAATGTTTGTCATGGACTTTAGAGATCATCCAATCTAATACTTTTATTTCACAAATAAAGGAATTGGCCCCTAGAGAAGAGGAGAGATCTGCTCAACTGAGGTCACATAGAAAGTTAGGACACACAATGAGCCAGCACTCTTGACTCTGCCTAGTGCCCTTTCTAATGTGCCACAATGACCTTGGTATATGAGTCTTGATAAGTGTGGTCAAATTCTTCATCTTCACCCTTTATTTTCTTCTGATCTCCCATGTGAAAGGAATTTTGCTGCTCACAGTCTGACCACATGGTGAAGGTTCCCTCAGATAAGTCTGGGAACTCAGACCAAAGAAATTGGCACTTTGTGCATGTCCTGTCAACTCTTCCTCCTCCTCCTTCCTATTATTCACAAAGTCAAGTCCCAGAGGCTTCTCAAAATGGTTAGCTTAAAGCCTTTTATCTCTGATGACACATTTTTGAACTTGGCCAAGCACGGGACAATAAATCAGCCCATGAATTTAGATGGACAACAGCAAACATTATGGCCAAAAAGTTCAGAAAGAAAGAATACATCAGCTGATTTGTGTTTCTTTATTCCAAACTGAAATCCAGATGATAAAGTGAAGTTGGTTCTCTCTAGTATAACTGGAATGTTGAATTCATAGAAAAAGTCAGATAAGGAAATTCTGGGGACCAGTAAGTAGTAAACAGATGTCTGATTAGGGGTGGCTTGGCTCGAAACAAAGCCAGTCAGCCTCTTCAAACTGAAGAAAGCACCAGGAGGTGGCATTACTGTTGCTGTTAAGCAGGTACAAAGATAGTCATCAGAAGGTGAAACAAGTTGGGTCTAAGGTCATTGGACAAGTGAGGACATTGGTCCAAGTTCATGGGTCAGTGACACACCTAGAACTGATGACCAAGCTTACCAGAAACCACAGTATTCTTTTACTGCCTAGACTCACTTCTCTGGAAAACTACATTCAGTGCCAATTACCCTGATGGTGATGTAAGCTTCCAATGACGGAATATTTTAAGGTTCACAAAGTGCTTTCCTCCCAATAATTCCATAAAGTCATTCTAAGGTAGAAAGATCATTAGCTTTGTAGTCAAGAGATGGGTTCACATCCTATTTATGATGTTTACTGCCTATGTGACAACATTGAGCAAGTCATTTAGTCTCTTGAGTCTCAGTTTCTCCATTTGTAAAATGGGAGGATTGGACTACATAGCCACTAAAGTTACTTCCAACTCTAAATCTATGATTCTGTGAATTCTGCAATTATTATTATACTCATTTTACAGATGAAGAAATCGACGCTCTGGGAGCTTAAATAGTTTGCCCAAGACCACACAGCTTCCAAGCATTGGAGCTCAAACTTGTACTCAGGTCTTCTCATTCAAAGCTTTTGGTCCCTTGATTCTTTACTTAAGATCTGAATTGGTCCCACTGGATCCTGGCTCTGTGGAGTGGCCGCCATGCTCCACTTTGGATCAGTTTCTTTTTCTAAGCATCAGTGAGGTCATCCCTTTTTGCTTACATCTCTCTTAGTTGAGAATTTAGGGAAGATGAAGCTTCCAATACAAACATGAGATCCCAGGGAACTGTAGTGATGAAATAATGAATATGAAGAATTCAGAAATATGGGAAGACCTGGATGAACTAATAAGCATAAAATGAGTAGAACAAGGAGAACAATTTACACAACGATCACAATAATGGAAAAGAAAACAGCACTGGAAGACTTCAGAACTCTGATCAACGCAGTGATGAATCATTTCCTTCAGAGCTCTGAACATGACATGCCTCCTGTTTACTGGCAAAGAAGTATTGGACAATAGATGTAGAACGAGTCGTGAGTTTTCAGATGTGCCTAATATGTTGATCTGTTTCACTTTATGATATTAATTTGTTATAAGAGAAGGATCTATACTGGTGAGTTTTGAGGAGTCATGAGTAAATTACAGTGTTATATGATATTAAGAAAAAGACAAAAACAATTTAAAAATATTTAAAGGGATAGCTAGGGGGCGCAGTGGATAGAGCACTGGCCCTGGAGGCAGGAGAACCTGAGTTCAAATCCAGCCTCAGACACTTAATACTTACTTATTAGCTGTGTGACCCTGGGCAAGCCACTTAATCCCAACTGGCTTGCAAAACAAACAAACAAACAAATAAATAAAAGGTTTAAAATTAAACTAGGGTGGACCTAGTAAAATTTTGGTCACTTAAGAGATTCCAGATATAAGATAGTTCTTGGACTACAGAAACCAAGCAAGTAAGGTTTGATACCATATCTCAATTCAGGTTTCTAAGCCTCTCTGTAGCAGTCCAAAGGGTGTCCTGGTTTTCCTCTGTTGTTCTTTAGATACTACATGTTCCAGGCAACAAATATAGTGCTTTCCGTGTAGCAAATGATAGGTAACTGTCAACTGGTAGACTGATTGATTGCTAACTATGTTTTTTTTTTTTTCTCTTAGAGTCACCTCCACCTCATTGACTCAATTGGTTTCCAGCAGCACTCTGAGAGGCAGTGCTATGTAGTGGTCAGCACACTGACTCAGATTTTCTTAGCTATGTGACCCAGAACAAGTCTCATCAAAATCTCAGAGCTTGTTTCTTCATCTGTAAGAAAAAGGTGTTACTTGTAATCTTTACTTTCCGGGATTGCTGTGAGGAAAGTGTTTTGTAAATTTTAAAGCTTTAAAGTAAGATAGATGATCTATCCCTGTTTGAATATATAATTAGAGAAGATAAGGAAGAACTGATACTAAGTTACTTCTGGGCAACAGATAACCAGTAGAGTATTTTTCTGGTTCCTCTTTGGCTTTTGCAAGCAGTATACTGGCTCCACAGCTCAAGTGTGCTACAAGAGAAATTTTTGTCATTAACTGAGTCCTTCCCCAAAGGCTTGAACTATCTTCCTACACTGTTTATGATAAGGATAGTAATGGAGCTGACAGTCAGGAAAGGCACAATTTCTTTTCCTTGATGCATAGACTCTTTGGAGAAGAGAAAATTAGCTTTATTTTCTTCCAAGTCTGAAAATCAGACCATGGAAAGAACCATATGTTTATAGTTTGTATTGATATAACGCTTTATAATTTGCAAAGCACTTTACACGCATTATCTCACTTAATCTTCATGTCTTGTAAGGTCGATGTTGTTACTATCTTCATTTTACAGATAAGAAAGCTGAGGTTGAGAAAGAATTAGGGATTTGCCCAGGTGCACAACGTGATCAGGTTCTGGGGCTGGATTCAGACTAAGGTCTCCCTGACTCTAAATGCAGTGGCTATCTACTGCACCATTCTTCCTTTCAATCACAGGATTGATGGCTCGTAAGAACAACTTTGAGCGACTAAGTCATTTTGATTATTATAAATACCCAAGTTGACTACAAAGGACATATGAAGGAAGATGCTATCTGCATCCAGAGAAAGAACTAATAAATAGAAGTATATATGAAATAATTTTACATATATACCTATTTCTGTCTAATGTAGCTTTCTCTAGGGTGGGAGGGGGGGATGAAGGGCAGAGAAAGAAGGAAAAAAAGGAAAAAAAAGAAAGTTACGCAATGAATATATTATATATTTAAAAGGAATTGCAAGTTGTACATAATAGATTTGTAATTTCATGTGCAATCTTTTTTTATTATACTATGTTATGGAAGTGATTGTTTTATTTCATAAATTGAAAACAAAATAAATAATTTTTTTTAAAAAAGCTTTTGGTCTCTTTTGTCCACGCTATGCTGTACTTATGGATCTGGTAGCATGACTCAAAGCCATAAACCCACACATTTCAGTATCATGGCTAGGAAAGAGTGTCCCCAAAGGCAGAGATTCTTAAGATATCCTGTATGGTTCTTGGGAAACCTTGTGGGTATAAGTCTGGCCTGGCTAGGTCAGAGGTACGCCCGCATGTGACTGTAGGAAGAGGAGAGAGGAGAAGGAGAAGGAGAAGGAAAGGAAATTTCTTCTTTTTTTGTGGACGATGTCCTTGGATGGCCTTCAGAATGGTCCTGAGTTCTGTGGATAATGAAAGACATAGAACTTTGAAATAGAGTGGAAGGTGTCTCAGGGTTTAAGCTGATTTGGAGCCCTTGGATTCAGCTCAGAGTGACCCAGTCCCCCTGGGTATGCACTGACCCATTTCCTTAGGGGAATTAAACAGAATTAGATATCTCAAGAACTTTTAATATCTACTTTTCAAATAAATCAGGACTCTTTAAATTTAATAAAAATCAAAAGATCATAGCTTTAAAGTTGGGAAGGGCCTTAGAAAACACAGAGTCCAACCCCCTCATTTTATAGATGAGGATACTGAAGCAGAGAGAAGGTTAAAGGCTTTACCCAGGTCTTTGTGACTCAAAGTCCAGCCCTTTAGCCGCTATGCCACACTTTCTCAAAGAACAGCCTAGGATAGGGAGCAGGGCAAAATGTCAGAAGGATGTAAGGCCCTAGGGAGCAGGGAGGTGGGAAGGAGGCAGATGATGGTAGACTCCCAAGATGCTCTAATGAAGCCACCATGCTGAGGCTGGGGGGAGCAGCTGGTCTGAGAAGGCCTTCTGCCAGGGGCTACAAGGAGCCAGGGTATTTAGGGGAGCCAAAAAGAGGGAACAGAATTCACGTATCAGTGATAGCATCAGGCTGGCACCATTTAGTGGTGAATGGAGAGGTTGTGAGCCTGGGTGACTGGGTGAATGATGGTACTTTTAACCACGATCTGAACGTTGGGAAGGGGCAGTATTTAGAGCAAAGGTAACGAGTTCCATTTTGGGCATGTTGAGTTTAAATGTGAAATATCTCATTGGAAAAACAAACAACTAAAAGAGCTCAAGGACAGATAATTTAAGAATTTTTGGACTACCTGAAAGTCATGATAAAAAAAAGAACCTAGGAAACATCTTTCAAGAAATTATCAAGGAAAACTGCTCTGATGACTCCATGACTCCATGATATCTGCTCTGGGATTTCTGAGAGGTAGTTGGGGCTTAGTCTTTTTATTTAGCACACTCTCTGGAAAGTAATAGCTGCTTACTAATTATTTATTGAGTGATTTATTCATTTTTATGTTTTTTTTTCTTATGCAGTTCTTTGCTGGCAATATGGTGTATAGCCTTATCATACCCACTATGTCCATTGTGTGATTTCCTGGTATTCCATGAATTCTAAAGCAATCATATACCCTTGAAATACTAAAGTATGAACTCTTACAGCATGCTTTTTATAGTTTAGAACATGTAGAAAATATAGTCCCTGACATTATACAAAACTCATTCTTCTTTGAAAATTAAACTGAATTAATCAAACTTACAAAAATCAAACTAATTATTTTATTCAATGGCTTAAAAAAACTTTTTTGTTCCTTATTACAGGAGATATCTTTCTAGGAGTGAAGGGGGGGGTGTATCTGGAAATAAAGATAATATAAAAACAAAAGATATAAATAAAAATTTAAATTAAAAAATCCAATTATAGGATATCCCAACTTTACATCTACATTTTCCTAGTTGATTTATAAAAAAAGTTATTTTGTTTAAAAAATAGATATTTTCAAATGGCTATTATATACATATATGATGTGTTTACTATTTATATATGTACATAGTACATATATGTAAAATAATATGAATAATATTGCATAATAGAATATAACATTATTATAGTATATAATATGTAATATAAAAAACACATATAAATATGTGTATGTGTCTATATCTATATCTTTTTATTTATCTATCCATGAATCTGTGTTTTAGGCATTTGAAAATGGCCAACCAAGCCTAGTTTGAAAGCTATATTCTTCATCTCTGATCAACTGTGGAACACTCAGCTCTGTAGGGGCTGAGAGAGGGTTTTTGGAAAGGGTTCTTTCCAATGTGATTATGACAGTGTTTGAGCAATGGCTCTAACTGGTGGAAAGTGTATATACAAAGTGTATACAAACAAGAGCAGTAGTTTATAAAATCCTGTGCTAGAGGTTACTGGATTTTATACAGATTTCAACAGTGTCTGAATGTCACTGGCTGATTTACTGACTAATTTTCACCATAAAAGAGTTTGTAAACAACAAGGAAATCGAGTTCCTTTCAATACAGCGATGGGATCATGGGGAAAATGCTGAATGTGCTGTTAGATCCCTGGACTCGAGTCCTGACCGTGCTGGATTAGGAGTCAGGGGTTTGGGTTTGAATGCTGCCTTCTTCTCTTATTAGCTATTGAAAATGACAAGGTTGAATCAGGTCACCCTTATAGTCTCCTGGAGTGCTAAATCTATTATTCAATAATCTTGTGTGATCTTGGACAAATGGCAACCTCTCTGGGTCTCAGTATTTTCAAATGTGACCCCAGTAATCCCTTTCACCTCTAGAACCATGCCTATATGATTTCACAAACTGGTTGGATAGGTTCGGTTATTTATTTTGTGGGAAATAGGGCTAAGGGTTATTAAAATCTTTAGAGAAGTTCTTTCCTGAAACGCTATCCTCATTTGGAATAGAGAATCTATAAAATATGACTTTGAAAAAAATTCTTAAGGGCCCATCAGAAAATGACATTACATTGCCTGGTTGCCATATGCCAGTTTTCTCTAATGCTTAGATGACGAAATTTTTACTATCAGTTTTTTTTTTTTAAGTAGAGGCTTAAGTAGAGGCCTTAAGTGACATCGTTTGTCCCGAAAGCTTTCCACTATGTTAAGGCACATTGTCACTTTCAGTTGTGAAAGAAGGGATATTAAAAAAGACTGAGACAATGAAAGGACACTGAAAGATTTCTTTTTTGATAGCATTTATTACTTTAAAAATTTTTTTGTTCTCTGATGTCTGGAGAATCCTTTTAGATGCCTAAGAATAGCTGGTCTCCTCCACTTTTACTTGATAAATACCAAGCTGGTGTATGTATTTTAATTGGGATTGAAATTAACATCTATTTTTATTTACTTCTTATTTCACTTTGGTATCATTAAAGATATTAGCAAAACACTTTTTTGGAGCCTGTTGCTAAGCAACAGAAGGCAAGGAGAGAAGTGCCCAGGCACCAAATGCTGTAAGAGACAAGACCAACCAGCCTTGGTTTCTATAGGCAAATTGCTGCATTTCCTAGTGAATTGTAATCCTCTGGGCATTAGAGGAAGGAAAAAAAGCTTGTGACCCCAAATGACTCTCATGGTTATAATAATACCAGAACCCATTAGATATTATTTGCGTTGAATGACTCATCACCAAGTAAGGCATGGTAATTAACTGAGAAAGATAAAGACAATCATTTTAGAAGCTCTTTTTTGTGTATATTGAAAGTTATAGGAAGGTTAATTTCTTAAAACTTAGGAAAACTGTTAAAATCAAATGGGGAGAAAAAATCACAATGGTAATTTTATACCAACTTGATGCCAAATTGCTCTTTTCCTTTGGTTACAATGATAACAATATTGATAGTAATAACAACAATACTAACATGTATGTAGTGCTTTAAGGTTTGCTAAGTGCTTTACAAATATCTCATTTGGTTCCCACAACATCCTTGGTGCTATTACCCCTATTTTATCAGTGAGGAGAATGAGGCAGTCAGAGGTTAAGTGACTTACTCAGGCTCATATAACCAGTAAGTGTCTGAGGCTGGATTTGAGCTCAGGTCTTCCTGATTCCAGGTCCAGTGCTCTGCCCACTAGAGCACCTAGTTGCCAATAGAATCATTGACTGTTCAGGCTGAAAATCACTTTTAAAATCATGGAATCCAATTTTTTTCCCCATAAAATGGGGAAACTAGGGCCCAGAAAGGTTTATACAATCATAGACCTAGAGCTGGAAGGGACCTTAGAGACCCCCTAGTCCAATGCCCCTCCCCCTCATTTTACTGATCAGAAAATTGAGCCCTAAGTTGGCTAAATTATTTGCTCATGATCATATAGAGCATCAGAGGCATTATGGAACCTCTGTACCACACTGTCACCCTGAGTGATAATAAGGAATGTGTATCAAGTCAATAGGCATTTATTCAATCCATGCAATGTGCTGGTCACTGTGCTAAGCTCTGGGGATACAAAGAAAGGCAAAAACAACCCCTGCCTTCAAGGAGCTCACAATCTAATGAGGGGAGGCAGTATGCAAGTGACTGTATACAAACATGATATATACAGGAGAGCTTGGAGATAATTTATAGGGAAGATGCTAGGGGATCAGGAAAGGCTTTTTGAGGTAGGATTTTAGCTGAGGCTTGAAGGAAGCCTGGGAAATCAGGAAGCATAGACAAAGAGGGAGAGGGAGAGCATCCCAAAGTCCTTTTCAGGTCTTCTGTAGAACTTTATTGACTCTTATTTGGGCTATGACTTGAGATTCGAAACCAGTGACCTAAAACAAACCTCTTATTTTATAGGTGAAGAAACCAAGGCCTAGTCCCAGCAGTCGTTAATTTAGTAGTCTTTACCGAATTCTTTCTAACACAGCCTGAAGATGTCAAGGTGAAAACTGTTACTTAAATTGATTCTTAAAAATGAATCTTTCTGGGAGAACAACTAGAGATAAATGGCTACTTCATGTCCCAGTAAACACAGCCCACTGACATTTAGTAAGTGTTCCAGTTATGTGTCATAATCAATAAGGCAGAAAACATAATGAGCAATCGGTTTTATAATCAGGAACTTGTTCTGCCAAAATAAAATTAGGTGCAATTGCACCACATTAGACAATTCTACTCATCACTTCCTTTACAACTAAAGATGGTGATTAAGAACTCTTAACTAGTAACTGAAAGAAGGATGTAATCAAGAAAACCATCTGTTGTCTAGAAAGCTGAAGTTATTTAGTTTTAAAAGTTATTAGAATATATCGTACAGTAGAAAAAGCATTAGCTCAGGAATCAGAGGACTCTGGGTTCAAATCCTCATGCTTACACCTAAGTCACCTTGAGAAAGTCTTTCAATTTCTTTGGGCCTCAGTTCCCTCATTTGTAATATGAGGACTAAATGGTTTATGAGATTCCTTCTGTCCCTAGATATATGATTCTATATATTCATTTCTCAGGGTTATAGATGGTTCTCCCAACTGTGAAAGCTCCTCACCCTAAAATTAATTTGTATTCATTCTGGATGTATTTAGTTAACATGTCCTACCTCCTGCCCTGATCCCTCACCCCAGAGTAGAATTGAAAACAAATACTGTTTTGTTTTTGCTTTTGTATCCCCAGTACTTAGGGACCAAAACAACATATACTCTGATACTTGGTGATTTAAAAGGTGGAAGAAAGTGAGTATGAGGAGAAATATATGGGGAAGTATTGTTCAGGGAAAAAAAGAGAAATCAAAGACTTGTAGATTAGATTAAAGTCTCGTGCCTCTATATAGTGAATGTTTTCTTTAAAAAAGAATTGGTAGTCTTAATAAGTTAAGGAACCAAAACAAATGACATCACAAAAAATGAAATTTGGCTACATTTCAACTTTTGGGAAGGGACACAGACCTGACCTTCATCAGAGCTAAGATCAGAATTTACAATAAACATTAAGAATCATAATAAGGAATTGATATGGGGTTCAATTAGGAAGACTTAAACTTAAATTATTTAAAGGAGCTTTTGAAATTAAAAAAAAATAAGAAAGGGGTATCAAAACTGACATGGACACTGACCATAATAATTTCATCCTGAAGTTTAACCAATGTGAATTAACTGTTATAACAAGGAGACCAAAAAAGCCCCAAAAGTATCTTACTCAGCATCCATTTTGCTCACTTGCTAAATGGGGAGGGACGACTGCCAAATACAAACGGTTTAAAATATAAACTTGTCTGTAAAATCTTACAGAGAAGGATGATGAAGAATTATGAGCAGTGTCATCTCATACAGCAGAGACAAGCAGCAGAAGGCAAAATCAGTCTAAAGAGAGCTTGGCAAGATATCAGACTAGGCAAAGTCATCCCAAGAGCATGTGAGGATGAACAGTGGAAGCAGACTACAAACGGAAAAAGGGAAAAGATTTGAAAACAAAACAAAACAGAAACTTTTACAACAAACTATTTTCCCCATCAACAATAGTGTAACCACCATACTTGGACCGTAACAGCGTAGTCCTTCAAGTGCTTACAGAGGAAATAGAAATGACACTAAAGAGAATAAAGATGGGAAGAAAGGCAGTGAGATTGTATCAAATATGCATAAAGGAGATCCCTATTTGAAGGTATATAATTGTGAGGACACCGAGGGTCTGGTTTAAAAGGTATACAAAGGAAAAATAGAAAAAAAGACTTTAATGATATCAAAGAAGCTAAGAGAACACCGTTATGAACCTATATTCCTATTCTCCCATTTATATAAACTCTTCACAAGAATCATCTATAGATGAATTGAGGGCATCCTTGATGGGGATACTAGTAGGGAACAAGCAAGTTTTCACAATCAATACTTAACAAAGGTCCAGATTTTTACAACCTCATAACCTACTGAAATATGGAGGGCACATAAGATTCCATTATGCCTATTGTTTCTTAATTATGGAAAAAACATTTGACTTAATATAACAAAATGCTTCTTTAAAGACTCTCTCATCAATATGTCGAGCTCATTGACGATTCCTTGGAAGCTACAACAACAGAAATAATCCTGTTTAATGATCCTCTGCTAAGACATAAGACAAGGCATAAAATAGGGTGATGTACACTCACCGAATGTATTTGACACTGTGATGGCAGACCTCCAGTGCATAGTCCAGGTCAAGGAGGGATTCCCTATGGATAGTGAGGCCTTTTAAATGCTTTTGTTTGTGGATGGCATTTAACTGATTGTATCAAACCCTAAGACGTTGCAGAGCCTTTTGCAACAGACTAGAATCACTCAAAGGAATATGGTTTCTCTATCCACACAGGAAAGACCAAATGGATGAAGAACTTATTCAATAGTACTATATCTGAAGCAGACAATACATATGGATCATGTGCTGCACCCATAGTTGAAAAAGGAGGAAGAGAGTGAATGGATCACATTTTGGGAAATGGCAAAATACTCTTACTGAAGTGAAAAACTCAGTTACTGAACAGCAAAGGCTCATCTTTTCAATACAAATATTTTTACTAGTGTTGCTGTATGGCAATGAAAGCTGGAATAGCATTGCCTTTGAAGAACTAAATGTGAACATTACCCTAAGGGCAGTGGAAAAGCACATAGTGATATGAACATACTGCAATTACACAACCAATATGGAGCTTGAAAGGAAAATAAAATGAAAAGATATCATTAAGGATCTGTATTACAGAAAGAAAAGATGAGCTAGCCACATAGCAAAAGCAAGGAATGGCAGGTGTACAGCCACAGGACTCTAAAAGTATACTTTTGATGTTTAGAGAAAACAAAGAAAGTCTCTAGGGAATTGGGTGGATGTCCTGTGGTAGGAAGATATAGACAAGAATCACAAAGTAAGGGGCAAGATGGGCTTCAATTTGCATTGTTTGATCAAACTCATGAATTCATGAGATTACAAATCCATGCAAGTATCCCTACTATCTAGTCCAGTGCCTGGCACATGGGAAATATTTAATAAATGACATTTTTCGGGGAGGAAACTAGAAGAAAATACTCAGTTCAACAAGCATTTTTCCCCCTCCGAAATAAGCTAGTAAATGTGATTTCAATTTCCCTTGAATTATACCCTCAAGCCTTATTCAGCAGTTCACATTTCTTCTATTCATTCTTGGAAAATCCCATGCTTAATAAAAGAATTATAGTTGAAACAATTTATGAGCAGTCCAAGTAGTGATATGAATGTCACTCACCCCATATATCCCATCCCTTGCCAAATTGTGTCATGTCTACCTTTACCACATCTCTCACCCTCTTTCTCCACTCACACAACTTATTTCAGACTCCCATTACTTCTTGTCTGGACTATTGCAATAGCTTTCCAACTGGCTTCCCTAACTCAAGTCTCTCTCCATTCTAATCTCATCTGCCAAGGTGATTTTTCTAAAGAGTAGGTCTGATCATGTTGCTTTCCTTTTCGGTGATCTCCACTGGTTCCCTTTTACCTCCAGGATCAAATAGAAAGTCCTGTTTGGCACTAAAAGCTCTTCCTAACCTGGCCCCTTCCTTCCTTTCCAGTTCCCCTCAATGTACTCTATGGTTTAGCCACAATGGTCCAGTGGTTATTCTTTGAATACAACACTCCATTTCCTTTTGCTGTGCCTGTGACTGTCATGGAACATAGAATACTCTCACTCTCTTTGTCTCTGCCTCTTCCTTCTCTGGCCACCTTCGACGCTCAGCTTAAATCTCACCTTGTCTAGACTTTTCCCAGCCCCCCACGGGTGCCTTCTCCTCTCAGATAACCTTCCATCTCCTTTCTATGTGCTTACTTATTTACAAGTTCTCTTCCTCATTAGCATTCTCTTCCTCATTTATCAAGTATACTTTTAGAGTCCTGTGGCTGTACACCTGCCATTCCTTGCTTTTGCTATGTGGCTAGCTCATCTTTTCTTTCTGTAATACAGATCCTTAATGATATCTTTTCATTTTATTTTCCTTTCAAGCTCCATATTGGTTGTGTAATTGCAGTATGTTCATATCACCATGTGCTTTTCCACTGCCCTTAGGGTAATGTTCATGTTTTGTTCTTCAAAGGCAATGCCATTCCCTACCTGAGGGCAGGGACTGTTTTTGCCATTTTGCTGTATCCCCAGGACTTAGTACAGTTAAGAGTCTGTCTCTAATGTATACACATATATTCGAATATGATCTATATGCACCGCTTTGATATTTTTTGAATGTTCCATTGATGTATACCATAATTCAATTGAATTTAAGTCAACAAGCATTTATCAAGCACCTATGTTAGGCACTGGGGACACAGACAAAAAAACAATACAGTCTCCAACCTCGAAAATCTTTCATTTTACTGGGAGCAATGATGTGAATGGAGATAAGCAAATAGAAAGTATATATGAAGGAAATAAAAGTGATTTTGTAGAGGGTATCAGAGGACGGCACTAATAATTGGGAACATCAGGAAAGGACTTTTTTTTTTAGGGAAGTGATCCTTGACATAAGTATTAAAGGGATCTAGGAATCATAAAAGGCAGAGCATTCATAAGATCATAGCCAGAGAGTTTGAAGGGACCATCAAGGTCATCCAACCTGACACCTTTATTTTAAAGGTGAGGAATCTGAGGTCCAGAAAGTTTAAGTGGTTTGCCCAGGATCTTATAGGTAGAAATACAGTCTAGATTTAAAGCCAGGTTCTCCATCACCAAGTCCAGTGCCCTTTTAACTGTTCAAATGCATAGAGGTCACAGATGGAATATCATATATGAGGAACAACATATCGGTCAGTTTGCTGGAGCAGAGAGCGCTTGCAAGGAACAATATGAAATCAGTCTTGCTAGGTGGGTTGGAGTTGAAATGGGAAGGGCTTTAAATGTTAAATAGATTTTTTTGCCTTTTAGCCTAGAGGCAATGGGATTTATTGAAGCTTTTGGGCAGAAAAATGATATGCCCAGACCTATGTCTCAGGAATTTCAATTTGGTAGCTTTGTGTAGAAAGGATTGAAGAGAGTATAGAAGCAAGAATGCCACTTAGAAAGCTATTGGAATGGTCCACACAAGAGATGATGAGGGCTTGTGCTAGGATGGTTGCCTTGTGAGTAGAAAAGGACAGATCCAAAAGATATTTAGAGGTAGAAAATGACAAGACTTACCAATTGATTAGATTCAAGGGTGAGACATTAATCAGTTAAGGATAATTCTGAGACTGTGAACCTCAGTGACCAGTAGGATGTTGGTGCTTCTTACAGGGAAGCTAGAAAGAGGAGGAGGCTTGGAGGAAAGATAATAAATTGCATTTTGGACATTTTGAGTTTCAGATACCTGCAGAGCTACACACCTTAGTATGTTGTCTTCATGAGTTGCTATGACATATCTTCCAATGATAAACCTCTCCAAACTCAGCTTAGGCCGATCATTTGGACATAGAAAAAATAATTCGTGACCTGGCTCCAACCTGCCTTTCCAGATATATTTTGTGCAACTCCCCTTCACAAGCTTTATAATCTAGCCAAAGGGATCCTGTTACTGTTCCTGCCTGGCAATACTCCATCTTTCTTCTCTTTACCTTTGCATAGGCTGTCCCTCATTCCTGGAATACATTCACTCCTCACCTCCACCTCTTAGATCTCCCAAGTTTCTTTCAACTCAAATAAAATGTCTTCCTTATGAAGTTTTTCCCAATATACACCCCCAGTTGCTAGTGTTTTCTGTTTCCCCTGTGAAAAAAATTACCTTGTATTTATTTTTATATTTTGTACGTGAGTGGCAACATGGAATAGTCTATGGACCAACCAGGAGACTTTTCCAACTTGGCAGAACCTGGCAAATCTTGAACTCAGTTGGTATAACCTTTGAGAATCCAAGACCACCTTCATACCATGATAAGGCAGTAGAGCAGAACTTATTTTGACACATGTGTGTGTGTGTATATATATATATATATAATATATATACACACACACACATATATATACATATATATATCACATAAGATGTATTTATATATAATTACTTTTCCTCTGGAAAATTAATAATGAAAAAAAAAGAAAAAAGTTTTTTTCAATGTAAAAAGCATAGTTCCAAAGGAAGAAAAAGCAAATTGTGTTAAATGATTTATATATGATAATACAAGGTAGGAGCAGCTAAGTGGCCCAATGGATAGAGCACTGGGCTTGGAATCAGGAAGCCTTATCTTCATGAGTTCAAATCTGGCCTGAGACACTTACTAGCTGTGTGACCCCTGGGCAAGTCATTTAACCCTGTTTGCCTCAGTTCCTCATCTGTAAAATGAGCTGGAGAAGGAAATGGTAAACCACTCCAGTATCTTTGTCAAAAAAAACCTGTAAGGGATCATGAAGAGTCAGACCACAATTGAGATGATTGAAAAACAATAATTCAAGATATGCAAACAAAAATATAAGTTCAAAGTTATTTAATGCTTTTAATTATTAATATTTATCTTTTAGTAATTAATAATAATCATTCTTTTTCTCCAATAGCAGTTAAAGCTAAGTTTATGATGAAAAAATAAAAATGATAGAGAATAAAAAAATTCAAAAGACTCTATGAAATCATTTTATTCACTCATCATTCATTTTATTTCAGTTGTTTAAAGGAGGATTTATAGCTTCTTCCTTGAATGTTTTTCTTTTTCTCATTTTATAAATGCCAATTGATGTCACTTAAAAATGCCTGAATTTCTTGGTGGACTGAAACAGTCATCTAATCTAATTAAAACTATCCCTGAGTCTATGGAAAGTTTGTGTTTCTAGTTCTATTTGAAAAGACAGTGGTGGTATGATATTTCAGCCAAAACTATGCTTTATGGCCACATCGAACCCGAACCCCCCAGTGCAGTGAATCCGTAGAAAAGTGCTTGGGAAATGTTCATCTCTTTCTCCCTTTCCTTCCCATATTTTCACCTGAACAGATGCAACTTATAAACCTATGTGTTTTAGTCCTTCCTAAATAACTCCTTCATAAGGATGTGTGTGACATTTTGATGACTCCAAGAGAAATTCACATACTACCTTTGATTCCTAAAATGGCGTGGAGGTTGTGTTCCACCAGCCTGAAAAAAGGAAAAGGTGCTATTATCAACATATACTACCAAGTATTGTTGGTATGATGATTATCTTCTAGAGATTTCTTTTCTTCCTCAGTCACTATCTTATTATAAATTCCTTGGGTTCTCAATTGAAATTCTATAAGAATCTACTAGTATGGATATTATGACTACTCCTAAGAACAAATTACCTTTATCCAGATGCTGTTTCCAGATTGACACTTCCTGTGAAATGTTTCCTTGTTCGAGTAAGTTTAGGTCTGCCTGGGTTTACAGTTCTCAAAAAGCTACCCTAGCAAAATTGAGGTTGATATGACCCAACTAAGCAGTGCATCCCCCAATGTCTATCATCTATCTTTGCCCTTCCTGCATTGAAACACCACTGCTAAGAGTTTAAATTTCTCTGTTACTGATAAGAAAGCAGTAGATAGGAAGACCTGCAGAAAAATAGGCCATGAATGTGGGAGATTTGAATGTGAGTTTTCAGTTCAAGTGAGTTGTTTCCTTCCTGACAAGAGGCATCCGACCATACATAGAGTCACATATGTCCTTTCCTGAGGTGCTAATTTCTTCACTTCCTCTGGGATCCATGATTAGGCCATGTTCTTCCAACAACTTGGGACAGGGTTATAAATCTGACCACTGCTAAAATGCATCATCCTAAATTTCAAGCCAGATTAAAATCATCTTTTAAATATGTCTGGGGCAGCTACGTGGCACAGTGGATGGAGCACTGGCCCTGAAGTCAGGAGGACCTGAGTTCAAATCTGGCCTCAGACCAAACACTTGACACTTACTAGCTGTGTGACCCTGGGCAAGTCACTTAATCCCAATTGCCTAAAGAAAAAAAAACAAAAAAAAATAAATATGTCTGGACAATGATTCACTAAGACAATTATTCTACATTTTGGAGTTTGAAGGATGGTGGGAGGATTGTCTATTTTCAACTATGCTTCACTTGGATGATATCAGATCCAGTGTGCATGACTGCTTTCTGGAACTATTTTTTCTTTTTGTGCTCTGACTATATATGGATACTCATTTGGTTGATGATTTTTTTTTCTGATGATGGAAGTGGTATTTCATGATTATAAGTCCATTGAAAATGGTAATCTGCCATAAGACCATTTTGCTTATAATGAAATCTAAAATATGCTGACTTGCCTGAAGAGGAAGCATGTGTCTTAAAATGGTTTCAATTGAGAAGCTTATTTAATTTCTCTATTAGATATTTCATACCTATATCATATATCACCTGGTCTTGAATAACATAGAAAAATTTAAATAATTAGGCTAGGAGGTATAGTGTTTTAAAAAAGCCCCAAATACATTTCACTCAAATCTTTGTCAGTTAAATCAGTGTTGGGAAATCAACATTTCTGTTAGAATAGTATATAAAATTGGAATGTCACAATATTCTTTTACTTGAAAAGACAGGTCTAGCATTACACCTTGAGGTCAATAGGTTCATTTGTCAGTCACAAGTAAAAGAGGTGATTTTTGATTCATTTTAGTATGATAAAGTTAATCTAAAAAATCAATGGTTTCTGAAGGTGTCAGCCAGCCTTGGATATTGGTAAAAATCACCAGCCCGCAATCAATTCAACAGGTAGCTTCTCTCTACCAATAAGATGTTAAGAGTTTCTTTCATTTCTAGGTTGTATGAAGAGTTTAAACACTCCAGCAATATGCAGCAGACTTCTCTATTAAAAAATGGAAATGAGGGTGGATGACACATGGTTTATTAAATTTCAGACAAAATTTTTAGGGAAACAAAGGGATTCTATTGGATTTTTGTTAGAACTGACACTGCCCTTCTGCTTAATGATTAATTTATAACACCTTTGTTTACTGTAGACAAAACCAAACCAAACCAAAACAAAATTACCTTTGATTTGCTAAGGGGTTCACTAATGACCTTCTTCAGATTGCTTCTAGCTAAGCAAACAAAGAAGGATGATACAACTATAGCAGAGAACAGATGCCCCATGCCTGGGGGAATTAAAACCTCAGATTTTAAATGACTGGCATTTTGCTACTGAGAAGGAAAACCAGAGAAAAAATCAACTGAATTTTCTGATTGTCTGGTTTCCTGCCCTGGAGAATGGGAATCCTAAAATCTTTCTTAAAAGCATCTCCTCTTCCATCCACTAACTTTAAGCCAGTACTCCCCAGAGGGAATACAGGGATGATTTCTTGAGTACAGTGGTTGGTGCTTAAGGCTAGTTAATTTTATTAGCTATTTTAATAGCATTCTAATCACTGAACCAAATGCAAATCTATCCCTCCCCATAGAAATGCTGCCAGTTACGTGATCAGATTCACCACTTAAGAGTTATCAACATCTAGCTTGCTCCAATGCCACTGAGAGGGATTATACTGCTGAACTAATGGAAGGGTACCAAGAGTGGATGGAGATATTTGCAAGGCTCTCTTTCCTCTGATTTCTATTTGTTCTCTCATGCTCAATTTCTCTCCCCATGATCCCCATTATGACCACCAACTCACACACTTTCATTGAAGGCTGGGTCCTAAAAGAAGAGCAGATAAAGTAATTTTATACTTAAGACACTGGAGATCAAGTCTACCCCACACTCACTTGTGATGACTTTTTTATATAGCGTTCTGCATGCAGAATAACTTAGGATGGTAAAGGAAAAAAGATGAAAATTATTGGAAAATCAGGCTCGGTTATATTAGTCACCAAGTGCTATCTGATCTACAGAAGCTCAAGGTGATCATGTTATCTTGCACTCAGTATACCAACAGCATTACTATGTCTACATTAGAATGCCAACATGTGTGTGTGTGTGTGTGTGTGTGTGTGTGTGTGTGTGTGTGTAAATTAAATTTGTGCTTCTTACAGGGAAGCTAGAAAGAGGAGGAGGCTTGGGGGAAAGAGTCCTTTTCTACTCACAAGGAGTAGAGTGCTTGTGAGTAGAAAAGGACAGATCTAAAAGGTATTTAGAGGTAGAAAATGACAAGACTTACCAATTGATTAGATTCAAGGGTGAGACATTAATCAGTTAAGGATAATTCTGAGACTGTGAACCTCAATGACCAGTAGGATGTTGGTGCTTCTGAATATAAGTGGTAAAGGCAAATACCACTTAAAGAAGCTAGATGGTATAATGGATAGAGCACTGGACCTGGAGCACTGGAGCCTCAGACACTTACTATATGTTTGACACTAGGTCTGTCTACCTCAGTTTCCTCATCTGTAAAACAGGGAAAATAACAACACCTAGCTCTGAGGCTTGTTGGAAGGATAAAACAAGATAATACTTATAAAGAGCTTTGCAAACTTTTATATATATATGTATGCATATGTATGTACACATATATATGTATGTATACACACATATAATATATAACTTAGCCATCCTATGTTGCAAACTATACTATTTATTAATATTTAGCACTTAGATATAGTTCATAATTTTGTATTGTATATTATAAAATGTAATAGGATGAAATAGAATAGAATATTTTAATTATATACTGTTATGATAGTCTATTCTATTCTATATTATTATATTTATTTTATAATGTATCATGTAATATAATACATAAAGGCTAGTAATTATTAATATATACTTAGTATAATGATTCATGAAAGAAGGATATAGATTTTACTCTTTTGAATCAGCTTGGCTAAATGAAAATACAAATAGGTAGAATGACCTCCTGACAGCTTAGTGTTCACCTAAAATGGAATTCTTAGTTTTTTGTGTGTCATGGACTCTTTTGGTAGTCTGTTGAAGACTTCTTCTCAGAAAAATGTTTTAAATAAACTATCTATTATCACCTCAAACACCAATTATATTGAAATATAGATATCAAAACACTTTTAAAAAAAGTTTATGGATCTCAATCCTCCTCCTCTAGGTTAAGAATGTCTACTAGAGAGAGGCTTTGAATGCAATGCCTCAGGAATCTAGCTTTGGCTATATGCTGTTGGACATCATTGCCAATGGCTTGGATGATGGCATATTTATTAAATTTGCAAATGGTATGAAAGTGGGAAAGAGAGCTAAGATGTTGGGTGATAGAGTAAGGAGCCTAAAAGATCTCAGATAGAGCTTTTAGTAGTCCTCCATTGAAGAAAGGTAATTTCCAGAGCTTTAACACTACCACCACCACCACCACCACTACTTCTAGTATTACTACTACTACTTCTATTACTACTTCTAATACTACTATTACTATACCTGCTACTATTACTACTGCTACTATTACTACTATTACTACTACTACTACTGCTGCTAGTAGTACTACTGCTGCTACTACTACTACTACCACTACTACTAGCTAGAATTTATATAGCACCTATTACGTATTTGGCGCTATGATAAGCACTTTACAAGTATTATCTCACAAAACCAAAAAACAAAAGCAAAAACAAAAACCATCTGTAGAAGAAAGGTATATAGCTATTTTCTCTGGCCCAACAATTAATAAATAAAATGATGGCACTCTTTCAGAAAACTCAGTGAATTGCCCCTATTAGTAGATTATTTTAGATACAGCTGGGTACTTCCCAACACATCCCTAGCAAAGTAAACAGTAAGGTTCCAGTGACTATGAGTCATACCTTTTGGTGCCCTGAGGGTTGTGGTTAATTCTTCCTTGACTGCTTTGAGCACATTCATAATTTCAGATACTCAGTGTATTTTTTTTTTCATTTATAGCTTAGTTAATTTCTACTCAATTACCCAAAATGACAAACTTCAAGGTTATTTATTTTCTGGGCCAGCAACAAACAATTCATCTTCCTGGCATTTAATGCTTTGCAGACTTCTGTGATCGTTAGCTAGGGTTTTTGGAACTCTATGTTTTTAATTAGGTTCTAGCTGTAATTTCATTTAAAACTATAAATCTTATCATCATCATCTATAATAGTTCATCACCCAAAATGTAAAATGTTACACTCATTACTTGGTCCCATCAGGAAGAAATACTGAAGTCCAAAGAGAAGTTTTTTTTTTTTATGAAAGTATGTATATATGGGAATCTTGACACACAATAACTTATCCTATTGATTTCTTATGCAAATGCCTTTAATTGATGGATCATAAAATTCTTTCCAATATGAAATATTTATATGTGATCAATCTAAATCTAAAGTAGCTTTAAGCCTTTGTGATTAAATAAATTCAAGTGATTCATGATCTGTTACAAAAAGTCACATTTGAAATAAAAGTAAGCTATCTTAAATTTAAACAAATATTTTTAGTTTAGTCAAATTTAGAAAAGAAGATTTTGTGCCAACTCATAGCTAGAGAGAACCCTGAGAGTGTTTTCTCCTAATGCATGTCTATTTCCTTCCCTCCAGCCCTTTATCTTCTTTCTAATTTCCAAGCTCAGTGCACAGAGTTAATGAACTTTGCTTAAAAGAAAAAAAAATCTTAATGGAAGTGAGAAGGAGCAGGAGTAAAGGGTGATAAGCACAGAGGGTGGAAATGGGAGTCTGGATATGAGACATACAATTGTAGTGTCAGAGGCTATAGGAGTAAGAAGGAACCTCAGAGAAAAAACAAAACAAAACAAAACTATTCTCCCTTCTCCCAATATATGGATGAGGGGGGAAAAGGCCTAGAGAGATGAAATGACTTGTTTCTCCTTTTCTACCACCTACCTCTTCTACCTTAAACATACCATTGGAAAAAAAAGTAGAGTTACAGGGAAAGGTTCAAGAAAATATTTCCATAGGAAGTCCAAATTGGGGAAAAGAAAAGTCCACTATGGAAGGAGCATACTTCTTATAATTACCTCATCACTTTAAATGGTAACTTAGTAATGAATTTTAATTTTTAATAAGGAATAGGTCATATTGAGAAAACATCTAAAGATGTCAGGAGCGGGGCAGTGCTGGTGAGCATGCACAGTGTGCTCTGATGATGTAATTACCATGTGGAAAATACTGGGGAACTTGCTTCCTGAAAGGCACAATAATGTGTGTTGGAAGGACCCTGATATCTGTTTTGGGATATACATAGACATTCTGGTTTTGGACCGCTAACCACGTGGTGAAGAGATAAAGTTTTGATTGGTTGCTAAGCTAGAAATGGAGCACATGTGAAAGACAGTAAGGCAAAAATAAACTCTCTTACTCTTTCCTGCCCAGCTATGCATGAGTGCAGAAGCAAGGGAGGCTGGTAAGTCTCTAAGTAGGTAGAGAGACCTTGAGCCATTATGGCCCTACCTGAGGTTATGATCTGCCATGTGATCCATGGATATGTGCTACTGTTCTGTTTCTGTCTCTGTTGTGTCTATTCTACATGATAGACACTGTGCCAAGCACTTTTAAAAATATTATCTCATTGGATCCTCTCAAGAACCCTGAGAGCTGTGTCATTATTACCCCCATTGTACAATCAATCTATATCTAAACTAGTCCTAGCCACTTGTGATCAAATAAATTCAAGTGATTCTTGATTTCTTACAACAAGTCACATTTGGAATAAAAATATTCCAAATTATTAATTTTGAACAACTATTTTTAATTGGGTCAAATTTAGAAACGAACATTTTGTGTCAACTCATAACTTAAGAAGGAAACCAATACAAACAGAGGTTGACTTGCCCAAGGTCACACAGAGTTTTGAGGATGGCTATGAGAGAGAGAGAGAGAGAGAGAGAGAGAGAGAGAGAGAGAGAGAGAGAGAGAGAGAGAGAGAGAGAGAACAGAAGTCTGGGAGCTGGAGTCTGTGATGAAATTTCCTGGAAAGCAGATGGTAAAGAGCAAAGTCTCAAGCAACCTGTTTGACGTAATGTGGAGGGATGGCAGACAGGAGAAAGCAAAAGCAATTGATTTAGCAGCTATTGTAAGTTTGGATATAAACTTGGTGGGGCAATTGCTATGTAAAAAAAAAAAACTACTTTAAATTTAAACTCATTTTCCTCAGGAATTGAGGTGGTTTAGAGGAAAGTATGTCCCCAGGCTTTTGGAGGAAATGTTTACATTTTTCTTCTTTCTATATCTTTGTAATAAATATTCCAAATTGTTTTTTAGGGTAGAAATTGGGATAAGCACATCCTAATGCTTATAAGGTCTGCAAAGATATCCTGAAAAGGGGAGTCTTTGACTGATTTCATGACAGTTGATTCTTAAAGCAGACTGCATCATTTCTAGTCTGTACCACATATAGCCTGCACAGAATTTCTTCATTCTTGATTTTTAATTCCAAATGGAATTATGTACTTCAATGAACACTCCTCAGCATAAAGAACCATTGAGTTCTTTGACATTTATATATTTAACAAATATTTACTGAGAAACACTTAAAACATAGTGAGGAGTCATGAAGAGAGCAATGAAGTTAACAAGCCTAGCTTCTACTCTTATGGAGCTCACAAGTTGGAAATCTTTCAGAAACCCTAATATGTAAACCAGTCATTCAGCCCCACATCAAGAAATGGGCCCATACCTGCAAATGGTCAGATGAAAATACCTTTCCCATTAAATTCATTACACACTTATTAAGTGTTTACTCTGTGGCAGACAGAGTTAAGTGCTGAGAATACTCTCAAATATTCTATTGGGATCCCATTGATTTGGGATTTCTCTCCAGTCATGCAGATCGTAAACATCCATGCTTGCCTGTCCCATAAGACTCTTCTGTGTATTCTCTCTCAAATTTGCCACAAGGGGTCCACCCACTGTGCTGGAGACCTTTCTCACTTTTTCCTAATAATTCCAAAGTTGTCCATACAGCACTCTGGCTGGACATCTGTGCTATGTGACCAGCCCAACTACTCCTTCTGTCATATAATTCCTTGATGACATCACTTACTCTTGCTCTTTGGAATCCCTAATCCCTCATAGGTTATATGTTACATCCTTCTCACACCCATCATATGCCTTTCCCCTGCCCTATGTGAGATGATATTTTTAGTTCTCTGGAGGCAGATGTTGGAATAAAAAGAAATAAACAAAACTTTTCCTGCCATTGGAGAGCTTGTTTTTTATTTAATTTATTTTGTAGGAGATGCTCAGCTGCCTTCTCCAAGGTTCTGAAAATGGGGTTTATAAGTAGAACTCATCACAAACTGAAGTCTTCTTCCGTTGGGTGATTGTGCTCCTCCATGCACTCAACATACCAACGAAAGCGGACAACTTTACCTTCCATGCATACCCTGAAGTCTTCACACCCCATGCCTTGCTCATCTGGTTTCAAATATCTAGAATGCTCTTCATCCTCTCTCTTAACCTGATGTTGCTAGTCATTCTTTATGGTCAAATTCAACTGCTATCTCCTCAGCTTCTGATTCCTCTCAGAAAGTAGTTGCCTTTTAATGAGACCTCACAGAGGACTTGTTTGGGGCTCTCTAGTGTACTTTTCATGTGCCCGTGGGTTTCTGTCTCATCCATCTATTGATCCACGACAGCAGCAGAGGCTATGGCTCACTTATACCCTGCATTTATTCCAGTACCTGTCAAAGCACTCTGCACACAGGAGATGATGAACAAGTATTGGTGAATGAAGGAATGGAAAAACAACATATTCTGGAAAATGGACTGAAGAAGCTACATTTAGATATGATGCAGGAGATTACTAGAACATTTTGTGAGACCCTTCAAGATTTTAATGAAATATTTCATCAAGAATTGCCTATTGAACATCATAGCACTAAACTTGCTTGGTAACTAATGATATTCACTTAATTTTAACACATAAAGTACCATAAAGACTCTTTTGCTATCCATGCCATTAATGGCCCCATCAAGATTCTTTATTTGTTTACTCTCATTCACATTTCTGCATACAAGGTCATAGTCAGTTCTTCTGCCTTTGTAATTGTTACTTTTGTATTATTTCAAAAAGCTCTTTTCACTTTTTTTAATCTTCATATCTGTCAGTCTTAATGGCATCATGTTATTCCATTATAATAATGTACCATGATTTATTTATTCTCCTATTGTCAGTGTTTCCAGTTCTTTTTTTTTTGCAATTGCAAATAATGGCATCCTAAGAATCTTTGAATAGATTGTTCTCTTCCAATACATGTTTTTTAAAAATCTATTAATGTGGTTTAAATTTAAGTGAAGGAAATGGATCAATAAAATATTTCTATTCATAGTCCAAATTGGAGTGAGGGGAAGTGTTGCCATGATGGGAAAAGTAAATCTCTTTAATGTTTGTTACTTCAAATAGTAGCTTAGTAATGAATTATAATCCTTTATAATGAACTTAGTTCATTATGTATATAGTATATACATAATACTATATACATATAGTATATAGTAATTTCTATAATTTATATGTAGCCTGTTAGCACATGTATTCTGTGTAAGCAAGGTAACATTTAATACTTTGGATTTGTGTTAAAAGTTAAAACTCTAGGTTTCAGGTTGTCCTGGTCAATTTTTCTTAGAATGAAATAATCAAGCTCTACCTAGACCTTCTGAAGTTTCACTGTTTTCCTGTCCAATTATTGGGGTTATTTTTAGTTGAGTTACTTGTAACCTTTGCTTTAGATTTTAGGGGTCCCCCAAACCAAAGACTTCTACCTCAGAGAATAACAGAATGCCAGAGGTAGAAGGATCTCACAGGGCATCCAGTTCAACCAGTATTTGAACAGGAATCCTTTCTATAATATCCTAGATAAGTGATGATTTGCTCATCACTTGGGTACAAGAAAGGCAATTCAATCTGCCTGCTTCAGATCCATCACTGGATATATAAATGGATCTTGGTAACTCTTTGCTAGTCTAAGGTCAGGGCCAGGTGAATTAGGAAAGAGAAATAAAATAAATAAATACTTGGTGGAAACATTGATATCCTTCTTCCACTGGACAGCATTCCAGATTGGGAGTAAGTGGCCCTCATGGTCTGTCTCCTTGCTCTCCTTTGGAAGCATACTCAGGAAAATATGAATAACCCAACCTGGCTGACCTTGGGGAAGTAGGCAGAAATAAAGATAAACAGGGAGTAAGAGTTCCCCTCACTAAACCCCAAGATTCAGAGGGAGATCCTCATGTAAGTACCCAAGCACTGGGGGAGGGAATGAGGAAATAAATTATATTAGCTCACTATGAGCCAAGCAGGAGTAGAAAATAGATACATATCAGCATCACCTATTCCCATAGGTATCTCATAGACTGTGTGGGAGAGTAGGGCTATGGAACTTTAGTGTACAACATAGGATTTCAAAAGAGTGGAAGTTTACTGGTTGAGAGGTGTGCTTTGCACTCTAAACATGTTTGAGAGAGACTAGAACCCAAGAATCGTGTCTTTAGATGGGCCAGCTGCCAGTGGGTGGACTCCTTATGAAAAGTGACCAGCCACAGCTGGAGAGTAACAGAATTGAGGAAGCCAGTGAAAGGAATTTGACTATAAGAGATAAAGTGCTGGTAGAGCTGAGATCTAAGCTATTAAGGAGAGTGGTGTTGGGATCTGAATTACAGGAGGCAAAGTACAAAATGTAGTTGGGCAAATGAATTACAAGAGATGGAGTTATGAAGAACAAGCAGTACCATGTGGCCCATCACTGTTTGTCTGGAAGCTGAGGGTGTTACAGGAGGTAAGGTGTAGGTGGTGATGAGTGGGAACAAACTTAACTTCCTTTTGTAGGAGTCCCTCATAGGGAAGTGCTGAAAGTCACAGAGAGTAGGGTGGGCATATTAACATAGGTCCTTTCAGTATTCATTGACATAAAACTGGGCTATATTTTGAGCCTCATGAGACCAAATGCTTATTCAGAGTGGTTCCTTGTAGGGATGTGCAAGATATTGACATTCTCAGGTTCCATCTGGGTGGTGGCAATGACTCAGAAAACTAGGAGGTCCCCAAAGTATACCCAGACACTTCATGTTGGGAGGGATCCCCTGACACAAGTGTTACAATACCTCAAAGCAAGATACTTAGAACCTGGATGCAAGGCATACACTAGTAGTCACTTCTTGACTCTTTGCTGACTCTCACAACTACCTCCTTCTCTCTCTTCGCTCTCTCCTTTCCAGCAGCCGCTGGAGGGATCCTCAGATTAATTGCATCTTTCCTTTCAACTGTCCTTCCCTTGAAGCTATACAACAGGTCAAGTATTGATCTCCCTAGTTCTGCATTTTGATGGTCCTGAGACAATCCCCACTAGTCCAGGGTGGGCAGACAATACTAAACAGAATGTTAACACTCAGGCACCATAAAACAGATCTTAGAAATCCATTTCCTTATAATAAGGACATCAAGGGGAAATGACTTTCACCAAACTCACCTTCTAATGATCACATATTTTATTTAGAGAGGTAATTTGACCAGCATATTATGCAGTGGCTGGAAAATACTGGCATCCTGAATTACATTTCCATTTTTCTTTTGTTTATACGACCTTGGGCTAGTTATGTAAACTTTGTGTACCTCAACCTTCCCCCACTCTCGTAGATTGGAATAATACTGCAATCCAGAAGGTTGTAAGAAATGAAAATGCACTAAATCGGTAAGAAAGCATTTTTCAATATCAAATATTGTACAATACAATAACAATATGTTTAAACAGTCAGTAAAAATATCCCAAGAAGCACTGCAGGAAAAGCACAATGGAAATATGAGATGCTTTGCAGGCCAGTCACTTAACTTTTTATGGATGAACCATATGTTGAGTAAATGAGATGGCACCTGCCCAGGAAGAGAACAGGCCAGGTCTTTATATAACATAGGCCTTTCGTAACTCTTGAATGTTTTAGCATCAAATTCAGCCTATGTTGTTTACTGAATTCTTGCTTTGTGTTTAAGGCCATGTTAGATGCTATTAGGGGGACACAGAGTCACTTCCTCGGTAGTCACAATCTCATTGCACATAATATCTAACTTAAGACTTGAATGTGGATGACTTGCATCAATTTATACCCAAGCACAGTTTGGCAAGTGACACACAGGAGACTGTTGATGACGATGCAAGCTTGTCCATGTTCAACTCCCCAAAGATGTCCCCCTGAGTCAAATTTGGTTTGAGCCAGTCATTCAACTTTTACATGTATTTAAATTTTTATAGTTTTCAAAGCATATTTAAATATATGACTTCATCTGATTATTACAACAGCCCAGGGAAGTATCAGGGTAGGCATAATTATCCTGCTTTGGATCAAATGAGATTATAGATGTATGTTTGTATGTATATATGTATATATACACCACATATGTATGTATAAACACATATACGTATATGATTTGTTAATATATTTACATATAACCATATATGTGACTATAAATATATATGGTGCTTTGGACACTTTAAAGTGCCATATGAATGTTAATTATTATTAATTTAAAATTTTCCTCGAAACGACCTGAATATGTGGTTCCATTTAAACAACACCTTTTTAATAATTATTTTAATAATAATAAGGAAGCTAGAGTTCAGACAGCTTGTGTTTTCACAAGGCCATGGAACTCAGAGCCATAACTAGAATGGGCTGACCAGGGGTCTGCACCAGGGTATCAAAATTTAAAGAGCATGAGCAACATATATTCCTTCAGAAGCACATAAATCACTGAATAACATGTATAGTTATCAAGAGTAATTAGTTAAGAGAGGAAGCTAATATTTGCCATGCTTCCTTGCTCAGTAAGATATGTTCCAGGTGAACTCATCTCTGTCCAATGGAGTAAGTAGCCTCTCTGTCTCCCAGTGTTTCTTCTACTTAACCTAGGACTTCCTTCTGGGTCTCAATTTTGTCTTTAAAAAGTTGATCTGATGGTATGTTTTGTGCTGTTCACCTTTGTAAACCTTGACACAGTTATAGAAAACGTCCAGTTTGACTATGATAGAGTTAGTAAGAGGCAGGGCCAGGACTAGAATTCCCATCTTCTGTCTCTTAGACAAGTACTTTCCCCATTACACCATGCTGACATGGATCTGCTCAAACTATCCTCCACTACAGAGTACCTGTTCCTAAACTCACTTGTAGCTCTGAAGCCATTTTCAAACCCATATAATTTGTGTGAGCTCATGTTCCAACTTCAATTTGCCATGTGGCTTAGCTAAGGTCATAGGGCCATAGTATTCATGACTGGAAGGTACTATAGCCTAGCAGGGATATGGGATTCCCTATAATCCTGGGACAGGGGTGGGACAAGCCAGCAAATACATTTTCCCTCTAACTAAAGGCAAACTTACACAAGTTGATATTAATATTATTTTCAGTCATTTTTTCCAGTCATTTCTGTAGGTAGTCAATGGAATCCTGATCTCAGAAACCCTCTTGACTCTCCTGCTTATAGACACATTTAAGTCTAATTCACAATTTCTCCTGGGCATAGTCTCTTTACAAGGGATTCCAGGGTCCCTCGGGCAGAGGCTGTACTTGTTTTATTAATGGAAAAGTTTGGAGAGCAGACTTGTGGCCATCATGATAGATGATCTGTATAAAGCCCAGAGCAGTGGTATCAGATTCTTTTTTTCAATGAAGACACACCGTTCAAATCCTTTCCCCTCTAGTACTAAGTAATGATGAAATAAGTTTTACCTGATGGCATGAGTATGCTATGCAGGGTTTGTCTTCTATCCTTTTCAGGCTAATCATTGCTAAATTAGGTTCCACTTTTCTCCTTTCATATTACATTGCATGACTTCTGCAGCACCCAAAAGCTCCCAAATATGTATGGAAGAATTGAAACTGGGAAGCGAGAGGTGAAAGAAGAGAGGGGAGGACAGTGACTTGGGAAGTGGCATTTGAAGCCCTCAGAGGCAGAGTCAACTTTCCAAAAGAACTCCTGATGATTTCTTTGAAAATGAAAGTCATAGGGACCCACCAAATTTCCTTGAAATGAACTGAATATGCTACTCCATTTCAACAGCTCCTCTTTGTAGCAAACAGTCAAAGTCTCCCTGGAGCAGCCTGCCAGCCGCAGAATAATAAGAGATTTCACAAGTACTAATCTGGGAGAGGAGAGGGGGAGGAAGGCAGCAAACACTGCAGAAACGTCCCTCCCCAACAGCTCAGGAGCCCTGCAGAAGGTGCCTATATATAAATCCTGAGGGGGAAAGGGGACAAGCTTTACTCAAACAGTCTTCAGAGACACCAGCTGAACAATTTCACTCCCTTTTCAAACTACATTTGAAAATTGGGGATCAAAAGCACTTTTCAAAAGATTGGTAGTTTTGCTTTAGACTTTAATTTACTCCTCAGTGTACTTTCTTTGCCTATGTTGTAACACTGACCAAATAAACGCAGGGTGTTATTTCCATGTGTATTTACTATATGATCCATAATCTTGAATGTCAACATAGACAGTTGTCTTGACATGAATTCACACTATGGAAGTGTCAGTTAAATTTCACATTTCACGATCTGTGCATTCGTCTGGCCATTCTCAAGAGACAACTTTCTTTCAAAGCAATGGGAAGGTGTTAAGGAGGCACGATTAAATGTCAGGACATTTGGAATTTCCTATGAAAAGCCTGCCTTCATTTGCCTGGAAATGGAGTCACAATGTTTTCTCCCCTGCCTTTAAAATAATTACTTAGATGCCCCATCCATCCTGGACAAGAGGTGTCAGCATTAACTGAGAAAGAAGGGACTGCTAGTCACAAAGGGATCCAGGGATTGTGCAGGTGACACGAAGAGATCAGAAGGCAAGACTCTTGAGACGTCATTAGCCAGGAAGCTATGCTAGCATTCAGGTTCTTGGAATAGGAGCAGAGGCAGGATTTCTAAGCATGCATTTAAGAACAATTTGCCTAATTAAGCTCCGCTCTAAAATTAGATTAAATGTGATGATCAATCTTGGTTCCAGAAGGCTAATGGAGAAAACATATGTCCCTCTTCAATGGAGAAATGGTAGATTATGGGTACAGAATGTTGTATTTGCTGTTACTGTGTAGGTAGTGTGTGTGTGTGTGTGTGTGTGTGTGTATTTTTCTTTGTTATAGGGGAGAATTCAATGGGAGTAGGGGTTCTTGGTGAGTACTGGTAAAATCATCAATGAAATAGTTAGAAAATTAAAAAAAATGATGCTCAAAGAAGGGAAAGGATTTATCCAAGGTGGCAGAGCTGGGATTCAAACCCAGGTCACAGGACTTGCAGCTGGGTGGCTAGAAGCACTAGACTTCAAGTCAGGCAGATCTGAGTTCAAATGCTGCTTCAGACATTTATTAGCTGTATGACCCTGAGCCCATAGCTAGCAAATGTCTAACCGCTCTCAGCCTCAGTTTCCTCAACTGTATATGTATAAATATGGTACCTACCTCTCGGGGTTGTTGTGAGGTTCAAATGAGGTAACAAATACTACACCCTGCCAACTTTAAGTGCTTTAAAAAAGATAGTTGTCTTTATATCTAGAGCTATGAAAGACCTTAAAGGGCTTCTGTTCCAACCCCCTCATTTTACAGATGAGGAAACTACGGCCCAGAGACATGGGTGAAGTGATATGGCCAAGGTCACATGAGTAATAAGGAACAGGATGAGATTTTAACCTAGCTGTCCAATTCAAAATCCAGCACTCTTTTCACTTACCATACTCCTTTACTTGATTTTGGGTTAGTTAGAGGTATCATGGGATAGGAGATGGAAGCCCTGTATAAAGCAGTTGGCTTGGACTCAGGAAGACCTGAGTTCAAATCCAGCCTCAGTCACGTAAGAGCTGTGTGATCCTGGGCAAGTCATTTAACCTCTGTCTGCCTCAATTACCCCAACTGTAAAATGGGAATAATGATAGCAGGATTGTTGTGAGGATCAAATGAGATAACATTTGTAAAGCACTGAGCATACTGGCACCTAGTAGGTGCTTAACAAATGTTTCTACTCCTCTCCCCTTCTTGACAAAGAGATGAAGTATTAATTATCTGGGCACTCTCTCCCCGAAAAGAGCCTGCAAGAGCTGACTGACATGATCATTCAGTTAAATAGATAAGCTTCAAGAAGAGCAAAGAGGTGCTTAGCATAGCACCCGGCACATAGTAGGCTCTCAATAAATGCTGGTTGACTAACTGTTCTGGTATTGAGGTTGGGGAAAGCAAAGTCAGACAACACAGAAAGACCCACACCACTGTCAACAACTCTCTCTCTCTCTCCATCTACGTAAAGAGTTTCCCAAGACTTTGTAGATATCACACCTGGATTTTTGTAGCAACCACCTTTATTTTCTGGAAGGATTTCCTTATCTCCTAGCTTAGCTTGTAGGATGAGTATGCAGATTTTTTTTTTCATTTGCTCTGGCACCAGGAATCAACACATAACCCCATTTTTATGGTCATATTTTATTTTGAAATAATAACAGCTAGCATTTATAAAACATTTTATGAGTCGCCTCACAGTAATTCTGAATTTAATTACTTCATATTTATTGTCTTTATATGTATGTAATATCATTAAATGTGTTTTTTTGTCTCACCCGACAGAATGTGAGTAGATTGTTGTATTTATTGTATTTGCATCTCCGGCATCTAGCCCGGTGTCTGATACATAGTAGGTGCATAATAAATACACACTGATTGATTGGCCTTTGGTAAGTCTCAATATAGCTAGATGATGCAGTGGATAGAACACTGAGATTCATCTTTGTGAGTTCAAATCTGGCCTCACTTATTAGCTGAGTGACCCTGGGCAAGTCACTTAACCCTATTTGCCTTAGTTTCCTCACCTGTAAAATGAGTTGGAGAAGGAAATGACAAACACTCCAGTATCTTTGTAAAAAAAAAACAACAACCAAAACGAAAACCAAATAGGGTCACAAAGAGTTGGACATGACTAAAATGACTGAACAGTAAGTCCCAACCTCTCTGGGTCTCAATTTCCTTAACTGTAAAATAAAAGGGTTAGACTCAATGATGTCCATGGTCTCTTTCAGTTCTAAATCTAATATCCTGTGATAGTTCATGCTACTGCCCACTTTTGTTGTTTATTGATTTTTAACACAAACATAAATGCTTTTACTTTGATAGCATAGCACCAACATGACATGTTCATTTGAACTATTCTGTAGCCTTTTAGTATTGTCTTTGTATTGCTGTGGTCATCATTTCTACTGTTCTTTTGCCTCTGCTTTCTTCACTCTGTACCACTTCATAAAAGTCTTCCCATGTATGTCTGAATTCTTCATATTTGTTATTATTTACAACACAGTAATATACTATTACATGTATAAATATATACAATATTGGATGTTTGTTCAACCGTTCTCAACTGGGCATAAATTTTAAGCTTTTAATCACAAATTATGCTGCTCGGAATATTTCTGTTCACATGGGTCTTTTGTTGCTTCTATTAACCTCCTTTGGGAGTAATCCCAGTAGCCTCATCTCTGGGCTAAAGGGTATGAATTCAATTTGATTTGACAAACATTTATCATGAATTATTTAGTACCACTTCTTGAATAATTCCCAATTTTCCCCCTCAGAATAGTTGAACCAATTTACAATTCTACCAGTGGTAAATTAATGTATCTATCTTCCCACAGTCTTTCCAACATCAAATTCTGCCCATCTTTTATCATCTTTGCTAATCTGTTGAGGGTGATATGTTAACTCAAAACCTTTTGGCAGATATTATTTTCATCTGTTCTGTTAATGAGAAAAATATTTCACTCTATCTTTAAATCAAAATTCCCATTCTGGTACCCATATTTTATTTTCTTTTAGTTTGTTATGTCTCAGATTCTAAAAAAACTTAATCATATATATGTATATATAATGAGGTCTTTAGATGAAAGTTTCTGGAATTTCTGTTATACAAATGTAAATAACCACATTTGTCAAAACACCACATAGACTTATTCATAAATCATCTCTAAATGTCTTGGATTGGCAAAAGTCTATATTCCTACATATATATTTTTCACTCAAATCACATACACTATTTGGATAGTGAGAATTTATCTTGAATTTGGAACTGAATTGTTGATTGGCCCATGCAACTGTCTAAGCTCCCCCAACAACATATTGAAAGCTTTCTGACACTGCATATATTAAAATGTTTTGACTGTTTCTGGAACCATCTCCTAATCTGCAACACACCCATGTCCATGGTGACTCTAGTGCAAGAGAAAACAGATTTCCTTTTTTAGGCCAATGTAATCCTTGTACTCCCTATTTTAGAAAATGCAAGACTGGCAACGATGCCATACAATTGGTTCTAAGGGAAGCTTTGACAGGACACTATACTATCTTTAAGTCACATTTAACTCTTTCCACCACCACCCTCTTTAAAGACAATGTTGGGTTGGTCCAGGTTTAGTCCTGAGACCTTTTCATTCCTTTCTCTATGACATCTACCTCAAAGATTTTGCTGATTCTAATAGCTTTAAATATTATCTCCACACAGCTATGTCCCCACCCATATCTACATGTATAGTTTACTTTTATGACCATATCTCCAACTATCCACTTAATCATCTCTTCCCCCAAAGCTGGTTCTCCTTCATGGCTTTCCCATCACCTTACTCTTAAGGGTACCAATACTTCCTTAGTGACACAAACTCATTTCCTTTGCTCCTTCTCCCTTTCCTCACAACATATCCATTCAGTTATTGTGTCCTTATCCAATCAATTTAAATGAATATATTATGCACCAACTATGAGTCAGGTGCTATGCTAACTGCTGGGATTATGAGCACTCAGAATAAAACAAACTTGACTCTTAGGTAGCTTATATTCTTTTTTTTTTTGCTTTTTGGTGAGGCAATCGGGGTTAAGTGACTTGTCCAGGGTCACACAGCTAGTAAGTGCCAAGTTTCTGAGGCTGGATTTGAATTCAGGTCCTCCTGACTCCAAGGCCAGAGCTCTACCCACTGTACCACCTAGCTGCCCCAGGAGCTTATATTCTAATGGAGGAGGGGAACAGTAAATACAAGCATAAATACATAATGAATAAACGTAAAGAGAATAAATACATTGTTGTTAAGTACTTCATCTGCAAAATGAGCTGGAGAAGAAAATGGTAAACTACTCCATATCTTTACCAAGAAAACCCCAAATGGGTCATGAGGAGTCAGACAGAAGTGAAATGACTGAACAACAACAAAAGTTTGGGAGGGAAAGGCACTAGCATTTGGGGGGAATCACAAAAGGTGTCACATAGAAGGTAACACTTGAGATGCATTTTGAAAAAAGAAAGGAATTTTTTGAGGTGGAGGTGAGGACAAAGTGTGCACCAAGCATGGCGGATGGTCACAAATGGGAGAAGGAGTGCCATTTATGATGAACAAAGAAAAAGTCAGTTTAGCTGAATCTTAGAGTATGGGAAGGGGAGTAAATTTTAATGAGGCTGGAAAGATGAGTTAGGGTAAGGTTGTAAAGGCTCAGAAAGTTAAACAGAGGAGTATATATTTTTGCCTTGATGTAATAGATGTTTAATGATCAGGGGAGTGAATAGTCAGATATGTGCCTTGGGAAAATCACTTTGGCAGCAATAGGAAAAGATGTGAGGCAGGAAGACCATTTAGGAAACCATTGAAATGATCTGGGCAAGAAGGGATGAGGATTTAAAATAAGGTGGACTTTTCTTTTTAGTAGAAAGATGGCGTTAGATGCTAGAGATGTGGAGGTAGGAAGAAGATCCAGCAACTGATTGGATATGTAGAATGAGAGAGTACAGAATAAAGGATAATGCTGGAGATTACGAATGTGGGAGAATGGTGATAGAAGAGTGAAGTTTAGATGAGGGCTGTGGCTGGTGGGAAAGATAATGAGTTCTGTTGCAGATATATTTGAGATGTCTCAAAGACATCTAGTTTGAAAAGTCTAATACACAATCAATGATATGGGAAAAAGGCTTAGGGTATATACACACACATTTGTTAAGCCTCTGCTACAGGCTGGTTTCTGGTTGTTGTCCTTCATTCTTGAAGAGGACCAAAATGACATTGTTATGCTAGAGTCAAGTTTCAGTGTGTCCAGCTGTGGCTGATCAGACCAATACGAGCTTGGAATGTTCTACCACAGGCTGGGCACAAATAGTCCATGTGAACATTTGGGGTGGATTCTCTAAACTTGTGCATCTTGTGTTTCTTTTGAGCTATTTCAATTCTGCTTTGCTCATAAAGCACAGGACCTTCTCTGATGCCACGCTGAGCGGTCCCATGCCAGTGTCTCTCACATCACACAACCAATTTCAAAGTTCTTAAGAGAGACCTTGAGAGCGTCTTTGTGTTGCTTCTTCTGACCACCATGTGAACACTTGCCCTATGTGAGTTCTCCATAAAATAGTTTTTTTGGCAAGTGTACTTTTCGCATTCGAACAGTGTGGCCAGCCCATTGGAGTTGTGGTCTCTGAAACAGAGTTTGAACGCTTGGTAGTTTAGTTCAAGAAAGGACCTCAGTGTCTGGTATCTTATCCTGCCAGGTGATCTTCAGAATCTTCCTAAAACAACTCAAATGGAAGAGATTCAGTTTCTTTGCATGGCTCTGGTACACTGTCCAGGTTTCACAGGCATACAACAATGAGGTCAGCACAATGGCTCTGCAGACTTTCAGTTTGGTAGTCAATCTAATACCTCTTCTCTCCCATACTTTCCTTTGGAATCTCCCAAACACTGAGCTAGCTCTGGCAATGCATGAGTCAACCTCATTATCAATGTGTACACCCCTGGAAAATACACTACCAAGGTCAGTTGAACTTATCCATACCATTCAAAACTTTTCCATTTGCCCTAACTGATGGTTCCACATATGGATGGCTTAGCAGTGACTGATGGAACACCCGTGTTTTCTCAGTAATAATTGTAGGCCAAAATTAGCACAAGTAGCAGAGAATTGATCCATACTCAGCTTCAGAGGCTGCATTGAATGCACAATCATCTGCAAACAGAAAATCATGCACCAATACTACTTTCACTTTGGTCTTGGCTTCTAACCTTTTCAAGTTGAAGAATTTACCATCAATACAGTATTTCTACTATAGGCACTGTACTAGGCTCGGGGGCTATGAAAAGAGGTAAAAGATAGTCTCTAGGCCTAAAGGATCTTTCAATCTAATGATCTCTGAGTCATCTGCATACAGATGATAATTAAACCCACTGGAACTGATGATGACATCACCAAGAAAGAGCTTGTAGAAAGAGAAGAGGAAAGGACCCAAGAGTCTTGGGGGCATCTAGTAAGAGAAGAACCAGGAGAAAGTAGTGTTATAAAAACTCAGAAAGAAAAAAGCATTCAGTAGGAGAGGGTGGTCATCAGTGCCAAATGCAGCAGAGATGTTTCAGTTCCTTCTTTTTCCATTCCCATCCAAGACATTAGAATAGACTTTTGTGAAACTTTCCCTGGCTTTCAGAGAATCCCAGGAAGTCTTGTACTGATGGAGATGAAATAAGCAGAACCAGGAAAAATTTTATACTATAAGAAGAGTTATATAAGAACTGTTTAAAAATAAACAATTTTGAAAGACTTAAGAATTCTGATCAACTCAATGAGCAATCATGTTTCCAGAGGAATGATGATGAAGAAAGGGTGCTACTCATGCCCCAACAAAGGTAAAGGACTGAATATGTAGAATGAAACATATTCTTGGACGTAGTCAATATGGGGAGTTTGTTTTGATTGACTATGCAATATTTATTATAAGGGTTTTCTCTCTCTCCCCTCCCCCTGGGGCTTGGGAGGGAGAGAAAACAAATGTTTGTTAATTGAAAAAAAACTTATTTATTTCTTTCTTTTATTTTAAAGAAACCTCCCTGGCCTTTCCAGTCCACAGTAATCTATCATTCTTCACAGAAGTACAGAATGTCAGAGTTGGAAGGAACCCCATTAGAGGGCACCTAATGTCTACAACATTTAATTGGTTCTTGCTACTTACAGACCTGTATCATTAATTACATTTTTATGTATTCATACTCCACTTTCTCCAACTAGATTGTGAGACAGCATGGCATAGGGCTCCAGACTTGGAGTCAGGAGGACCTGGGTTCCAATCCTTTACAAACACTAAGCCGTATGACTCTGGATAAGTCACTTAATTTCTCTAAGCCTCAGTTTCCTCATCTGTATAAGAGAGATAATAAAAACATTTCATTTATTTTCAAGATTGCTGTGATGATCAAATTAAAAATTATGCAGAACACATTGTAACATTAAAAACTTACATAAATACTAGCCATGGGTCAGGATAGAACCTGGGTCAGATGTTCCAGCATATTCTGGGGGAGCATTCTCATTGGATCAACTCTGCACTATTCTCTTCTCTTGAATTTCTAGCCCCCGTATCATATCACCAATTATGCTCACTCAAGCCTCAGCCTTGGTTTAACCATTTGTTAGCTTTGTACCTACACATGTGCTATTGAACAAAGGTAGAAAAAAATCATGCAGCCATTCTGACTGGGTCCACTACAAATATGTGTTACCTAGACTCAACAGGTACCTCACCATTACTAGAAAATCCTTCTATATCTCCTTTATCAACTAATTTTCCCACTCTCCATAGCAGCTCTTCTAAACCTTTTCATCCATCCTTAAATCTGCCATGGATCCCCCTCCTCCCATCCTCTTAACCAAGAACCTTGCCTAATACTTTATAGAAAAAGAAATGAAACATTAGTCACAAGCTCCCTCTTCTCCCCTCTTCCTCATTTCCTCATCATTGAGGTGCTTTCAGCTACTTTCTTCTCCTTCAGCCCTATTTCACATGATGAGGTTTTCTTTCTCTTTACTAAGGCTAACCCTTCTACTTGTTCAAGAGATTCTATTCCATTCCACCTCATCTCCTCCTGGACAGATTGCCCCCTGTCATCCTCACTCACTTATTTTCAATCTCTCTCTCTACTGGCTCCTTTCCTACTGTCCACAAACATGCCTATGTCTCCTTCCTGGAAAAAACAAACAAACCCTCATCCTTCCATCCTTGCTATCATCCTATACCTTTTATACTCCTTGTAACTAAACTCCTCTAAAAGGCCATCTGTAATAGGTGCCCCCACTGTCTTTCCTCTGGCTCTCTTCTTAATCCCTTACAATCTGGCTTCCAGCCTTATCAATCCAAAGGAATTGCTTTCTCCAAAGTGACTAATGATCTCTTAGTTTCCAAATCCAATGGCCTTTCCTCCATCCTCTTTCTTCTTGATGTCTTTCCAGTCTTTGTCATGATTGATCACTCTCTCCTCCTTGAGACTCTCTTCTCTTGTTTTGTTTTGTTTTTTTTTAGGATGTTATTCTCTCTTGGTTTTCCTCCTACTTATCTCACCACTCCTCTGTATCCTTTGCTGAATCCTTCTCCAGATCATTCCCTATAATCATAGGTGTCATTCGGGGTTCTGTCCTGGGCCCTCTACTCTTCTCCCTCTATACTACTTCACTTAGTGATCTCATTAGCCCCCATGGATTTATTTATCATCTCTATACAGATGATTCTCAAATGTTCCTTTCCTGCCCCAATCTCCCTGTTGACCTACAGTCTGGCATTTTCAACTTCCTCCCTCCCTCCCTCCCTCCCTTCCTTCCTTCCTTCCTTCCTTCCTTCCTTCCTTCCTTCCTTCCTTCCTTCCTTCCTTCCTTTTTTCTTCTTTCGGAGGCAACTGGGGTTATGTGACTTGCCCAGGGTCATACGGCTAATAAGTGTCTGAGGCTGGATTTCAACTCATGTCCTCTTGACTCCAAGGCCAGTGCTCTATTACTGCCCCACCTAGCTGCCCATCCAATTGTATTTCAAACACCCCAAAATGGATGTCCAGTAGACATCTTAAACTTAGTGTATGCAAAATGGAACTCATTATCTTTCCTCCTAAACCCTCCCCACCCCCACACTTCTCTATTACTGTAGAGAATAACACTATTCTTCCCATCCCTCAGGCTCACAACCTAGGAGTCATACTGGACTCCTCCTTACTATCTCTCATGCCCCACTTCCAGGCTGCTGTCGAGGCCTGTCAATGCCACCTTTTCAAATCTCTCAAACACACCCCTCTTCTCCTCTGACACTGCCACCACCCTGATACAGGCTTTCATCACCCTGTGCCTGGACTATTACACTAGCAGTTGCTGGGTCTGCCTGTCTCAAGTCTCTTGGCACTCTAATCCAACCTCCATTCAGCTACTAAAATGATTTTTCTAAAGCACAGACTGAATCATGTCAGACCCTGCTCCCCCTCCCCACTTGATAAACTTTGGTGGCTACTTATTGTCTCCAGAAACAAATACAAAATGCTTTGTTTGGTCTTCAAAGCCCTTTATAATCCAGCCATCTCCTAACTTTCTAATTTTCTTATACCTTACTCCCCAACATGTACTCTTTGATCCAGTAACAACTGGCCTCCTGGCTATTCCACAAGTAAGACACTCCATCTCTTGGTTCTGGGCTTTCTTTCTGGCAATTCCCTATGCCTGGAATGCTCTCCATCCTTTGCTCCAATTACTGATTTCACTGGCTTCCTTTAAGTTCCAACTAAAATCCCACCTTCCATAGGAAGCCTTTCCCAACCCCTCTTAATTCCAGTGCCTTCCCTCTATTAATTATTTCCTGTACCCCCCCATATAGATTGCTGTGTATATGTTTGTTTGCATATTGTCTCCTCCATTGAATTGTAAGCTCCTTGAGGGCAGGGACTCTCTTTTGCCCATTTCTAGCATCCACAGTACTTAGCACAGAGCTTGGCAATTGGCAGGTGCTTAATAATTATTGATTGATCGATTATTGATTAATTGATCCCTCTGCTTAAACTGACTTCCTTAAATAGGAGAAGGGCCAAATAAAATGCTCCCCTGGTGTTTTATAGAAAAAAAAATCAAGGGGCAGCTAGGTGGTACATAGAGCTCTGGCCTTGGAGTCAGGAGGACCTGAGTTCAAATCTGACCTCAGACACTTGAAACTTACTAGCAGTGTGACCCTGGGCAAGTCACTTAACCCCATTGCCTAGTCAAAAAAAAAAAAAAGAAAAAAAGAAAAAGAAAAAGAAAAAATATCTGCCTAGGCTTTTGGATACCTGATGTCAGCTTTTAAGCTCCTTGATAGCACTGATGATGTCCTTACATCTCCCATGACAAGAAAATTATTTGTATTGATCTGTTTTCTATTGGTCAATTTGTCTAGTTCAGTCATGAGCACCTACTAGGCACTCTCTAAATACGACTTGTTTGATTATAAGAGAGAGCTGTGAGCAGTAATGGTGGATTGTCAGAGGTGTGGCAAAGGGGAGCGGCTGCATGAGTCATTCTATAAGGCTTGTCATTTCCCCACTGAGCCACACAGCTCCCCTTAATGCACCCACCAGGGCAGAATTGCACAACATGAAAGCCACCATTTGTTTCTAAAATGAGAAAATGCAAATAGTCAAATACCAATAAGTAACTGGAAGAAAATCACACCATGAGTGAACAAGTTATTGGTTTTAAGTCTATGAATCTGAAAATGTCACTTTTCTCTCTTTATTTGGGAATCTCACATGACTGCGTTTGTTTTTTCTTTCTTTTTTTTTTTCAGCTTGTCAGGTGTGAAGAGTAATTCTTTTCCTGTAAACCCTTCACGGCCTGTCTGTAAATCAGGTTTTATCGGAGATTAATTCAAGCCAGAAACTTGAAACAAATTCATCAAGCATGACCTCTGAGTGAGAATAACATGCCTTTAGGTTTAATTATTCTACAAAGACAGTGTCGACTTCAGTTAACCATCAGAGAAAATTGAGCTGTTTTCATAAAAACCTTTATATAGAGAGCCTTCCCTGTTCTTTCATATTGTATAATAAGGTTCAGTCTTGCTGCAGTGGGTCACTACAGTTTAAATTATTTTCATTTAAAAAAAATTTAGTTTGCACTTTCTTATAAAGTTGGTAAACTCTATAAAATAAATAAACCTGAACAGAATAATAGTAATTTCCAGATAAGTGAAAATAGTCTTGCTTTTAACTTGGAGGGTGGATTAAAAAATTAGAAAATGACTTTAGGATCCATTTTTCCCCTTTAAGTAGTCATATATAGGGAGAAGTTTTACAGCTGAAAACAAGTTTTGCCTAGATCCCAATGTTTGGTTCTATGCAAAATTATATCATCAAGTGAATATGTTTTCAGTCATCAAATCTCTCAGTATCTATCCCTTTTCCCTTCATACAGTGCTTTATTGCCTTTGAAGATGGACAGAAATATAACTCTTAGGACAATCCATGACCTTACACATGGAGAAGAAATGTAACTCTTAGGACAATCCATAACCCTACACATGGGCAGAATAGACTTCAGAGTTTGATTTAAAAGATTCAGGGAGGGCTATCTGCTCTCAAACATCTCACCTATCTGGGTGCCATAGCTAAGTTCCAATGTTTTGGGTCAAGCATTGCTTTTTCTCTAAGAATTCCCAAAACACAAAATTAGACATAATGAATGAACAACCACTGCTTCCCAGCTGAATGGCACAGGAGGTCATCATTAACATCTTACTGTGACAATTTACTTAATTTATATGTACTTAAATTTCTTCCCTAATACAATGTAAGGTTGTTGGTAGATATTGTTTCATTTTTGTTTTTGTATCCCCAGTGCATGGCACAGTGCTTGGCACAAGGTTGGTGCTTAATAAATGCTTGCTGACCATTTATCCCTGACTTCCTCCATCTTAAGTCTCTGTCTCTGATTGGATTTTAATGGAACCTCTAAGTGTGGATCATAGGATTTATGATTATATCATATAAAGTCTAAGGTTGTCCCATTTTATATAGAGAAGAAAAGTAAGGCTAAGTGATTTGCCCAAGGTCATAGGTAGTGGGCTGGAGATCTGAGATTCTCCAAGAGAAGTGCAGTTTTATGCAATGTATTATCTTAGCATCCATTGGAGCACCTTGTCTAGCAATAAAAGCTGGCATATAGCAAACACAATATATTCTTGTGGATTGATTGATGATTGATGCGCTCATAGATTTAGAGCTGGAAGTGACCTTCGAGGTCATCTAGTCCAGAGAGGTCAAACATCTGCATGAGACCCATAACTCTCCTGAGTGTAGCCAGGTTACACTGTTGTTCCAATCAGATTTTAGTGTTTTTATGTGTTAATAAAAGAAGAAATATATAAAATATATAAATAAAAGAATAAACACAAAAGAAGAAAAATATCAAATATATAATGTGTGGTTATCTAAGCTAATATGTAGCCTACAGAGATCCTTATGTATGGTTTAATGGTTCTCATTTTCATCTGAATTTGACACTGCTGATCTAGTCCAATTCTCTCTCTTTTATAAATTATAAAACTGAGGCCAAAGAGATTAAGTGATTTGAGCTTGGGTTTGAACTCAGATGCTCTTCCTCCAAATCTGGCTTATGTGTGTATACATATATATTACCATATATACATACATGTATATGTATATGTGTGTGTATACACACACACATCCACACACACATAAAGTGCTATACTCAATATGCCAGCAAATTGGAAAACACAGCAGTGACCATTGGATTGGAAAAGATCAGGTTATATCTCAATCCCAAAGAAGGGCAAGGCCAAGGAATATTCAAATTACTGAACAATTGTGCTCATTTCACATGCCAGGAAGGTTATATTTAAAATTCTGAAAGCTAGGCTTTAGCAATATGTGAATCAAGAATTACCAGAAATGCAGGCTGGTTTTCAAAGAGGCAGAGAAACTAGAGACCAAATTGCCAATATTCACTGGATTGTGGAGAAAGCAAGGGAGTTTCAGAGAAAACAAACATGTTAATTTCTGTTTCATTGACTATACTAAAGCTTCTGACTGTGTGGATCACAACAACATATGGCAAGTCTCAAAGAGATGGGAGTTCTAGATCATCTTAAGTATCCCCTAAGGAACCTGTATGTGGGCCAAAAATTAACAGTGAGAACTGAACATGGAACAACTGATTGGCTTAAGAGTGGAAAAGGGGTATGACAAGTCTGTAGATTGTCACCTTATTTATTTAAATTATGTGCAGAATACATCATACAAAATGCCAGGCTGGTTGAATCAAAAACCAAAATTAAGGTTGCCGGGAGAAATGTCAGCAATATGAGTTATTCAGATAATACTTCAGATTCAGATGATTCTGATGGCATAAAGTGAAAAGGAACTAAGAAACCTCTTGATGAGGGTGAAAGAAGACAGTGTAAAAGCTGGCTTAAACCTTAACATGTAAGAAACTAAGATTTCAGAAACTAGTCCCAGTATTTCCTGACAGACAGAGAGGGAAAAAATAGAAGCAGTGTCAGATTTCAAATTTTATATCCCTGGGCTCAAAGATCACTCAGATGGAGACTACAGTCATGAAATGAAAAGACCCTTGCTTGTTGGAAGGAAAGCTATGGCAAATCTGGACAGCATACTAAAAAACAGAGACATCATTTTGCTGACAAAGGTCTATAGTCAAAACTATGGTTTTTCCAGTAGTAATGTGTGGCTGTAAGAGTTGGATCATAAGGAGGGCTGAGGGCCTCAGAATTGACACTTTCAAATTGTGGATGAGACTTTTAAGAGTCCCTTGGATGGCAAGGAGATCGGATCAGTCAATACTTAAAGAAATTAATTTATACTATTCATTGGAAAGTCAAATACTGAAGCTTAAATGCTTTGGCCACATAACAAGAATACAGGATCCATTGGAAAAGATTATGATGTTGGGAAGGATTGAAGGCAAAGGGAAAAGGGGACAGCAGAGGATGAGATGGATAGATAGTCTCATGGAAACAATGAACATGAACTTGGACAGACTTCAAGAGATAATAGAGTATTAGAAGGGCCTGGTGTGCTATGGTCCATGGGGTCACAAAGAGTCAGACATGACAACAACTGAACAACAACAATGTGTGTGTATACATATATATACATATATATATGTATATATATATGTATACATATATACACACAAACATACATACACACTTTTCAAATATATCTTTGGACTTGGAATCACAAGACCTGGCAGTATATGTACCCTTGGTCAAGTCTGGAATGACAGGAATGACAATGATTTCACTTGCCAATTAACTTTTTCAAACTAAAGAAGGGACCAGAAAATCCACAAAAGACACATTCCAAGGACTCAAATGGCATCACTTGGTTGTTTCTCTATTTGCGTATGTATGTATATCTGAAACTCCTGGCTCTGACTGGGAGGTGAAAGTGCCAAAAGCAACTGAGGGAGGAAAAGCTGCTCCAGCTATTTCCGGCCTGTCAGAGCAGGAAGCACCAAAAAGCCTGCCTTAAAGAAATTGCCAAGTTCATTATGCAAAATACAAGGTCTGAATTTTGCCAAGTTCTGTCAGCATCTAATGGATAATAATGTGACTGCTCACGTCATGTGCTTCTCCCCATGTCCCAAGGTTACCAGGAACATCCAAGCTGTCAGAATCTACTGCCCTGCATCCCTCTTTCCATTCAGGTATTCTTATTTACCTGTACTCATTCTTGGGCTTAGAACTTCTCCTACCCTGGCAGAAAGTATGAAAGATGGTCTTGGCTCAGAGAGAACCTTTGTTCCTATGTTTGATCCATCCAACGGTACTCTGATTCTTGAAGTCTGGAGTCAACTGTGTTTGTCTCTCTTACTTTGCTTGACTTCTGATAACAATCTTCATATATTCTAGCCTTGCCACTCTGGATCTCTGATTTCTTGCCTCTGTTGACTTTTGGTGAGATCTTTGTCTTGTTTCTCTGGGATCTTCTTGCTTCTTCTAAGTCTTGGGTAACCTTACTGTGCCCATGTCTGACTCTTCTAAACAGATTCTGGTGTCTGTTTAATGGTCCAGCTTCTGCTTCTATGCATAGTCCTGGTACAAGATAAGTCCCAAACCAAGGAAGGAGTGTTCCCTCTTCCTTCTGAGGGGGGATGGGAAGGATAAGATTGCCAAAAGCAGAGTAAAATAGAGCCAGATCAACTCAAGGGTAGCTACTATCCCAGGCATGCTGACTCTGGACTTTCCTGCTGACTTTCCTGAGCTTCTGTCAAAGCCAAGTTCAGGCACCACCTTCTCTAGACGCCCTTCTTAACTCTATCAGTTATTAAAATTCTCTACTTCTTGAATTACGTTAGGTTTAGGTATCTAGGTGACACAGAGATGAGAGTGCTGAGCTTGAACCTAGGAAGACCTGAGTCCACATCTTGTCTCAGACACTTTCTAGCTGAGTGACGCTGTCTTCTAGAAAACTCCAGGAGAACATTTTCTTTGGTCCTTCTCTTTGAAGTCAGTTGAAACAGGCAGAGTAACTTCATCTTTCTCAGCCTTGGGTTTCTTTATCTGCAGAACTGGGATAATAATAGCACCTATCTCACAGGGTTGTTGTGAGGATCAGATTAGATAACATACTTAGGGTCCTTTACAAATCCTAAAGTTCTATGTAAATACCAGGTGTTGTTGTTCTATGTTGCGGCTCCTCAACAGAATGTAAGATCGTTGGAGTTCGGGATGGTTTCATTTTTGTTCTGGTTGATGTTGTTTTTGTTGCATACCCAACAGCCGACACAGGTATAGATGCTCAATAAGTTCCTGTAGGTTGAGTTGAGTTCAATTGTTGCATAAACTTCTCATCAAGCTCCCTGTAATAACAGCAGTGGCTCTTACGGCAAAAGACTGAACTGATCTTACTGGTATTTGATTTTATTTTTTAGAGCTGATATATGTAGATATCATGAAATCAGTACTTGGAGTAAATATGCAAACAAAGGACCCCAAATGCCTGAAACAAATATCACTGGAGGAGTAAGGGATGGTAAACTTCAATCTGTGTCCTTAGTCCTCTGGATGAAAAGGAAGAGGAGAAGCAGCAATGGTTGTGGTAGTGGTAGTTATAGTAGTAGTAATACTGGTAATGGTAATAATAAGAGTGGTAGTGATAGTAGTAGTAATACTAGT
>NW_020954577.1:22285878-22414568 GCF_900497805.2 Vombatus ursinus | reverse complement strand
TAGTGATAGTAGTAGTAATACTAGTAATGGTAATAATAACAGTGGTAGTGATAATAGTAGTAGAGTAATAGTAGTGTTAATAGTAGTAATACTAGTAGGAACAACAGTAGTGGTAGTAGTCATGGTAGTACTAGTAACTAGAATGGTAAAAAAGAATTAGTAATAATAATAATACTATTAGTAGCAAGTATTAATGCTAGAAGTATAAGCAGTAATTATTTGTAATAACGGTAGAAATAATAGTGGTCACAATGGTTGCAGTAATAGTAGTAGTGGTGGTGGTAACACTAGTAGTAATGGCAATAGTATTAGTTGAAATAGTAGCGGTAATAGTAGTGGTAACTGTAAAAATAGCAATAATAATAGTGCTGGTAATAGGGGTAGAAGTGATAGTAGATGTAATAGCATTAGTAAAAGTAGTAATAATAGAAATAGTAGTATTAGTAATAGTAGCTGTAATAATAATAGTGGTAATATAGTAATATTAATAGTAATGGTAGCAGTAATAATAATAGCATTATAGTAGCAATAATAGCAGTGATAACATTAATAATAATGGTAGTAATAATAATGGTGGTAATAACAGCAGTAGCAATAGTAGCAGTAATAGTGGTAGTAGTAGTCACATTCGTAATAAAATAGTAGTAGTAGTGGTTGTGGTAGCGGTAGTAGTAGTAATAGTGGTGGTGGTAACAGCACTGGTAACTGGAGTAGTAATAGTGGTGGTAGTATTAGTAATGGTAGTAGTGATAATAGTGGTAATAGCAGTAATAACAGTAATGGCAGCAATGATAGTATTAGTATTAATCGTTATAATGGTGGTTGTAGTAATAATAACAGCAATGCCTAGTGGTGGTAGTAATAGTACTGGTAGTATTAGTAACAGCTGTAGCAATAATAATAGTGGTAATGGCAATAGTAATAGTGGTGACAGTGGTAGTGGCAGTATTATTTGTAGCAAGAGCAGTATCAGTAGAAGTAGCAGTAGCGGCAGAAGTAGCCGCAATTGGAGCAGCAGCAACAGTGGTGGTGGTGGTGGTGGTAGCAGTAGTAGTAGTAGTAGTAATGGTAGTGGCAGTGATAATGGTAGTAATAAGTAGTAGTGATGGGAATGGTGGTAGTAGTAGTAATAGTAGTAGTAGTGGTAATGGTGGTGGTGGTGGTGGTAGTAGTAGTAATAGTGGTAGTAATGATGGTAGTAATAGTAGTAGTAGTAGTAGGGACAGTGGTAATGGTAATAGTAATAGCAGTAGTAGCTACAGCAGCAGTAGCAGTAACAACTCTCATTCCCCATAGTCCTTAATCTTATAAAACACAGCAAGTAATATGTTGTCTTATTCCTAATCTACATGGTGGGAACCCCAGCTGAATTTTTATGACTCCTCTAATGAGAGTCATGGTATCTATGAGCATATTATTGAAAGCTTGAAGAGACCATTGTTAGGAAGTCATCCAGTTCAGGCCCTCATTTCACAGATAATGAAACTGAGTTCCCAAGAGCCTGAGTGATCTGATAGAGTCCCCTAAGCTCATGAGTAGCCAAGCCAAGGTTCCAAGCCCTTTCTCCTGACTCTGGGTTCAATGCCCTTCTTCCCTGTGGAAGGTGGCCTCTCTGTGGTCATTACTGACCTATAGGAGAGAAGAAGAGCTGAGTGCCCTAGGTGCCTCTGGTACTGAACTGGACTCAGAGGACCCAGGTATGAAATGCAGCTTTCTCTCTCCCAGCTCTGGGAGGGGCAAATCTCTTGACTTCTCTGGTCCTCAGTTTCCTTACCTATAAAATGAGGGGATTGGACTAGCTGTTCTCTCTCAGGTCCCTTCCAGCTCTATGTTTCCATGTTCCTTATTTTTTCCCTTTAAGAGCCTTATGTTGCCTCCAACATTCATGGGAGGGGGTTTCTCAACTTTCAGCTAGCTGAGTGTTGGCATCAGCAAGGGGGCAGTTTTTTTCTTTTCCTCCCCCTGTAGCTGCTCTCTGTCACTCCCTCTAGGATGATTCAAAGAATATGAACACTAGCTCTTATTAAAGGCCCTCATTTAGAAAGACAGAGCTTTGCCACTGTTACACACACAGTCAATTTTTAAAAGTGTCTTTCCCTTAGATTTGCTGCAGCTGGTGTAGAAAACAACACTTCATATTCAAGCACTCTCCGTAGAGCCCTACATTTGGTGCAGGGCTGAACTAGTAAGCCTGATTTTATGATTTTCATCGCCTTTCCGCATAATGATCCCTTCCTGAAGGTAGCAAGACCATATGCCTCCCACTAAAATGGATAAAAAAACAACAAAAAAGATTCAGAATTAAGGTTTAACTAAGGTAATACACTTTGTTCTGCCTATTGACTCCTTGTGGTGAATTGCTCTCCAAAGCAGTGTAGAAAGTAGCTAGAAATTGGAAACTGTTCCTTCTCCTCTGACCGTAAATAAAAAAAACTCTGCACTTTGAAGTCGTTTCCTTGATCAACACGCATTTGATCCTAGTTCTTAAATCTCCCCAAGGTGAGGAAGAGTTTAAAGAATATGGCAGTTGGCACAAAGTTGATTTAATATTGAAAGCCAAATGTCTTTTTGCTGAAAGAAAGCCCCTTGGGGTCCAGGATGGGCAGCTAGCATGATTTCAGCATCATAGTGGGGCTACTATATGCTTGGTGAAGCAACTTCCTCAGTTACACAGCTGGTTAGTGCCAGAAGGAGAGGGTTTGAAGACTGATTCAGCCAATAAAGAGCTGCTCTCACTTACCTCTCTCAGCCTCCATTTCCTCACCTGCAAAATGAAGGATTAGATAATGTCTAGGATCCCTTTCGTGTCTCACGTTCCATGACTCAATAGCTAGGCTGGCAGGATAAGCCCATTTGAGGAAATAATAGGAAAAACAAATCTCGGGCTACTAATATAACCACTCACATTTCAGTCAACAGGCTAGATTGACGTTTTGTTTGCTTAGAGTACTGTCCCATCCAGTCATGTCATAGCCCACAACAGGGCAGATTCTCAGTTGCATCATTAGTAGTAAAAAGCAGAAAAACAAACCAAAAACTCCACCCTCCCCCTCCACCAAAAACAACAACAACAAAAAACCATACAATCCAACCCAATCCAACCCAAACCAAACCAAATGGCCCTTCTCTTTAAAAAGTCCTTGTTATACATGTGGACAATGGGAAATTCCCATTTCAAGGGAATTGTGCCATTGAGTATTTCTTGCTTCAGAATGCTCTAAAACAGGCATAGATAGGGGAATCTGTGAATTACTTTAGGATCCCAAAAGCTCTTGGAAAGTAGGGACTGTTGTACTTGTTTGTTTATATTTGATATTTATATTCCCCAAATCTAGTTCAGTGCCTGGCACAGAGTAGGTATTTTAAAAATGCTTGTTGATTGAGTTCACTCACTTCTAGAGTTTACATTTTGAAACAACTGTACTCTTTGCAAGGCACTTGTGTTATTATAGATAATGATACAATGTAGCATAGGCTAAGAACTAGACATAGCAGGCAAGGAAACATTTATTAAGCACCTATTATGTGCTTATCATTGGAGAAGCACAAAGTTTAAATAAACAGCAGTCCCTGTCCTCAAGGAATAAGGGACAATACACTAGTGCAGATATCAACGATGCCCAATATTACTTCTAAGTGCATCAAAGAACTCTAAAGCAAAGTGTTTTGTAAAGATGAGTAAAGGGATTGTTGCCAGTTAGAGATGTCAGGGAAGGCTTTCCAGAGTTGGTAGCTGGATTTTAAGGAACAGGACTGAAGATGGATGCAATAGTTGGAGAGCAAGAGGAAGGACGTCTTAGACACGGAAAATAAAATAAACAAAGGTTTGGAGGTGTGAAAGCAGCAGATGTATTTGGGAAGCAGGTGTGCAAAAAAGTAGTGGCTTAGCTGGAATACCAGCCAAAGGAGCCATTAATGATTTTTGAGCAGAGGAGTAACACAGTTAGAGTCATGGTTAAGAAAAATGATTTTGACACACAGGTGCAGGATAGATTGGAGGAAGGGATTTGGAAGCCCCCATTCACAGCCCACCACTGACAGCAACTTCCCCATTATGAAGTTCTCGAGCTGCTATTAGAGAAAACTTTTAAGAAAATTGGAGTTGATTTACCAAAAGGATGACAAAACATTTCACCTAAAGGATGTGTTTCATCTGCCAGAAGTAATTGAAATCCTTCAAAATAAGAGTTTCCACTAGAGTAAAATTTGGTCAAAAGGCCCTCTCAGAAAGCCTTGGGACTTTTCTCCTGCCACAGATTTTTCCTGCATTGGAACTTTGGGAAAATTCCACGGGTAAGGGCCTCTAATAAAGGATGCATCATTCAGAAACCCTTAGTTATTACAGATGGAATTCTGGACTGCTGGTAAAAGGGGATCAGATGAGAGTCTCCTATTAGGACAAAAGGAAAGAAGATCTAGACAGGAAAACAGGAAATAGGACTCATAACAGAAATCAATACCTGAAGCGCTAGCCAGTGGGTAGCACCTTAGCAGAACATGCTTCCTCCCTCTGACTCCTTGATGTAGCTCGGTACTGTTTTCCTACCTATCTTGCAATTCCAAAGCATTAGTTGTAATTGGAGAGTGCAGCTAGCAACCCAGTCTCAGGAAGCCACGGTGGAGGAAAGCTAAGGAAATATCTGCATTGGAGAGGCAAAGCTGAAACTGAGGACATTCAAGGACAATGTCCCTGAAATTCTAGTTAGATAACATTATATATTTTTTTTCATAAATTTGAAATTTAATTGGCATAAGGAACTTCCCATGGAGGAACAATGTAGATGGGTACCTATTCTTCTTATAGCCATAGAGAATTTCCTGGGGGCACTGAGAAATTAATCAATGCCTTGCCCAAGATTAAACAGCCAAGCACGTTTCAAACATGGAACTTAAACCTGGGTCTTCTTGATTCTGAGGCCACCTTTCTATCTGTGACACCAGACTGCCTCTCTTTGGATGACACACTCTCAAAAAATACAGATAGAGAATCACATCTTCCAACCCACTTCCATTTTCCTGTTTTGTCCCTAAAACATAGCAAACCACAACCAAACCTCAGCTAGTAGAAAAGATCTACCTAGACAGTACCTCCCTGGATTTCCTTGTTCCTTTGTTCATCTGCCAGGATAATTCATCAATTTTGAGTTGCTTTTTTTTTATTAAGCAGTATTTGTTACCCACTGTTACTTTCCATAGCATCAGCCAAATTACTTTTGGGGCAAGGTTACTTTTAAACTTTTTTCTATTTTTCTAATGAGATAAGGTTGGAAAAAGTGTTATTTCCCCAGCATTCTGCCTTCAGTAATTAAATGCCATAATATCCAATATTATAGACATTTATTGCTCATTACTCCAAATCCAGAGCTCTTTGCATGATAACTACCCCGCCAATTATGGACAATGAATTGCGGAAGAGCAATGTTCTACATGGAATGGGAATTTCTCAACAAATATCAGTTTATCTAATCTAAGCCAGAAATAATAAGCTACTGCAAATCAGAAAATAGTATCCTAAAACCACTTTTTAAAAAGCAATTGAATATGACTGTCATAGTGATTCTGAGTACTGTAACTATTCAAATTAACTACAAAGGACCTATAAAGGAAGATACTATCCATCCTTAGAGGGAGAACTGATAAATAGAAATATGCGTAGTATGGTTTTACATATATTTATATGTCTGTGTCAAATGGTGGCTTTCTCTAGTATGAGGTAGGGAGGAGGGGAGGGAGAACTTAAATGTAACTTTAGAACTTAAAATGTAACAAAAAATAAATAAAATTAAATTTTTAAAAATTGCATTTCTCTAATCAATAGTGACAGAGCATTTTAAGAATATGACTATGGATAGCATTGATTTCTGGAATGGGGATTTACAAACAAAATAAAGTCTGCAACAAGAAAAGGAGCACTTAGGAAAGCCAATAGGATGGAACTAATTAGGAATCATTTTAAGCTGCGGGTGAGGAATGACTGATCTACTCCTTTCTTTGTTTCTGAAGAAACAAAGGCCTAACGAGTCTTGATCAGTGGGAGACCAATCAGGCAAATGAGACAAAGGCTTGTGGGCTGGGCTTTTCTTATTAGAAGGAAGAAGAGAGTAGTGATTTTCAATGACAAGGCGGTGTCTGTCTCTCTGCACAAGTTCCCACTAAATCCCAGAGCCTTGCTCCTCGGAAATGTCCATCATCCTGTAATACTGACCTGCTAGCCCTACCTTAACCACAACCCAATCTATAAGAGTAGATTATGTTTCTGATTTGAATACTTTAAAGCTATAGAAATGTCAGCTACTTTTACATCACTTTTGAATTGCAAACAGAGGCCAGTTCAATTTTCTTCTATATAACCCAGTCTTAAATTCCCCCTCAATATTATTCTTAATAATACTGAACTAGGTGGTTTGGTGGATAGCACACTGGGTCTAGAGTCAGGAAGACCTGAATTCAAATCTGGCCTCATACACTTACAAGCTTTGTCACCCTGGGCAAATAACTTAATTTCTGTCTGACTTATTTTGCTGTACTGTAAAATGCGGGGGTGGGGGGTGGGGGGGATGGTGGTAATTATGGCACAAATCTCACAGGGTTGTTGTGAGGATCAAACAAGAGAAATTTGCAAAGCACAGTGCTTGCCACAAACTGGCACTTAATAAATATTTTTTTCTTCTCTCTCGCCTCCCTACACCAGCCAACACAAGAAAATAAATGGAATATAGTCTTTATATTGAAATGACTCAACAACAACTATATATACATATATCTATATCTATCTATCTATCTATCTATCTATCTATCTATCTATCTATCTATCTATCTATCTATCTATCTACCTGTCTATGGCCATCAGTAAGAGTTTTCTAAAATCATACTCTACTTTGATGTGGACAAGCATGGAGGAAAAGAAAGTAAGGGCTTTACCATCACTTAGCTCCCAAACAGACTTTGGGTATATTAATAATAATTATAATGGTAATAATACTACCATTTCTATAGGGCATCAAGGTTTGCAAAGCCTTTTACATATATTATATTATGCCATTTCCACTCTGGGGGCAGCTAGGTGGCGCCATAGTGTGTAGAGCACTGGTCTTGGAATCAGGAAGACTCTTTCATGAGTTCAAAGCCAGTCTCAGACACTTGCTAGTTGTGTGACCCTAGGCAAGTCACTTCATCCTGTTTGCCTCAGTTTCCTCATCTGTAAAATGAGCTAGAGAAGGAAATGGCAAACCACTCCAGTATCTTTGCCAAGAAAACCCCAAATGAGATCCTGAAGTATCGGACATGACTGAAATGACTCAACAACAATAACATTTCCACCCTACCTTCAACAACTATTTGAAGCAGACACTACTACCCTTATTTTATGATAAGGAAACTAAAGTTGAGAAAAGTTAAGTGACTTCCTGGGGGAGGGTCTGAGGCTAGATTTGAACTCAGATCTCTTTGACTCCAAGTCTAGCCCTTGATCCACTATTGATGGTTTTTATTTTATCTTCTGCAGCTTTTTCATCATTTCATATGAATGTATTGCCAGGTAAGTAGTTAGTTTCCAGCAATTGTAATTCATTTAGGGGGAAAGGAAGGAAATAAGCATTTATTAAGTACCTGCTATATGCCAGGCACTATGCTAAGTGCTTTACCAATGTTATCTCATTGGATGTAGATCTTTAACTCTTCCCTGCACCCCCATCCCCAGAGGCAGCTAGGGGGCCAGGTGGATAGAGTGCTGGGTCTGGAAGTTCTGAGTTCAAATGTGGCCTTACACACTTTCAAGCTGTGACTCAGAGCAAGTCACTTAACATTTGACTATTTTGGTTTCCTCAACTGTAAAATGGTGATAGTAATACAACCTAATTCCCAAGGTGGTTGTGAAGTTCAAATGAGATGAGATAATATTTGTGCCTGGCACAGCATAAACACTTAAAAATGTGTTTCCTTGCTTCCCTCTATTTCTCCTTCTGTTCTTTCCCTCCCTCCCTTCCTCCTTCCTTCCTTCCTTCCTTCCTTCCTTCCTTCCTTCCTTCCTTCCTTCTTTCCCTCCCTCCCTCTTCCTGCTAACCTGAGTAAGATTCTGTCAAAAAGGGGTTGGGGAATTAGGGATAGTGGCAGTATATAGAACATAAGCACCAAACAGGATTTCATGAGCTTCTTTAATAAACACACACACACACACACACACACACACACACACACACCCAGGAGAATGCATGAGTTACAGATCTGACATCCTTTCAGGTTGGTAGTAGAGTCCTGTGGGAATGACCACTTTAAGTCTCATTGTGTGGGATTTTTAAAAATAGAATTAAAATTGATACCCATGAAGCCCAGGTTGTGTTTTCCAAGTTAATGATGCTGAAACTCTTAGAAGAAGGGAGCAGATGCCCTTCAGGCAGGAGTGGCAATGCCAGGTGAAATAAATGAAGGCTATGTAGCTGGCACTGCGTCCTGGAGGGCTGGATAAAGGTCTTGGGATTCCAGGGAGGATGTCTTTCTTAATGGAGGATCCTGAAAGGAAGGCAAACTTTGCATTCTTGATGTCCTGTGGTACTCAATGAGAAAGGCAGGGTAGCATCAAAGGCTCTACTCCAGGTATCCCTGATGAAGTGATTGATCTCATCCTAAAAATACTCTTTATTGCCCTCTCTCTCATTCAGCAATCTTCACCAGATGCTCATTAGGAAGTTATTGTGTGCAATGTACTATAGTGGAGAAAGAATAGAATTTGGTGTCAGGAAGACTTGAGTCCACATTCTACTTCAACCACTTAACTGTACGTCTCTGGGCAAGTCACTTAACCTCTCTGTGCATTGCTTTCTTCATTTGTAAAATGAGGTCAGATTTGATGGCCTCTGGGGTTGCTTTTAGCTCTAAAGGTATGTTCCCATGAACCGAGCAGGGAGTTCTTAACCTATTTATGTGTCATGGTCCCTTTTGGGAATGTGTGGGGATCCTAGGGGCTCCCTTCTCAGAAGAATACATAAAATAAAATACAAAAGATCACAAAGTAAATCAATTATACTGAAATCCAGTTATCAAAATAAATTTTTTAAATTTACAGACCTAAGATGATGAATCCCAGGACAAGGTGATGAAGGGGATATACAGATGAATTAGATATCATGATTTCTGCTCTCAGAAGCTCACAATGACCATAGTTAGCATGGTAGTCCTTACTGTTCTGAGCACACAGGTTAGGATGACAGAGTGTGGGGGATGTGTCTCATAACTTCTCACCACTAGTAAGTGTAGAAATATGAGGCTAGATTTGAACTCAGGTCTTCCTGACTCTAGCACTCTACCCAGTGTGCCACATGTTCCTGATTGCTCCTCAGCAGGAACAATGTATAGATATAGCAAGGAGGAAAATTTAGGCTTTATTAGGAAAAAAGTTAGAATTGTTAGTAAAAGCTTACTAATAAATAGTTATCCAAAGTTATCCATTTAACCAAAACTGTCTGGTTTGGAGGGTAAAGGTTGGGGTCACTATCACTGGAGGCCTTAAGCAAAAGCTAGACACCTACTTGGCAAATTTGTTATAGAGGGAATTTTTATTCTGCTATGGGTTGTACTAAAAATGGTTTCAGAGAACTCTTCCCAACTATGAGATTTGGAGATGGTGATTCTTTGGTATAAGTCAAGTCTTGCGAAACATTTTTCTCACAACAACCTTTACCTTGGGCAATTCACTCAACATCTGCCTCCTGCAGTTTCCTCATCAGTAAAATGAGAATAATAGTAATAACTACCTCCCAAGGCTGTTGTGAGAGTCAAATAACATAATATTTATAAAGTGCTTTGCAAACCTTAAAGTGATGTATAAATGCAATCATTATTATTGTTGTTGTTGTTGTTGTTGTAAAGTAGGTAGTGGAAGTATTGTTTCCACTTAACCCTGTTTGCCTCAGTTTCCTCATCTGTAAAATGAGCCGGAAAAGGAAATGGCAAACCAGTCCAGCATCTTTGCCAAGAAAACCCCAAATGGGGTCATGAAGAATTGTACACAATTGAAATGACTGAACAACAACACGTAAGAAAATTGAGATTTAGTGGGCTTACATGACTTGCCTAGATTCATACGTAGTTAATAAGTATCAGAGCCTAGGACTGGCAGAGAACAAATGTAAGCTATTATTATTTAATATAAGTCCACCAGTACATTCATTTTTTAAGTTAACACTTCCCCAATTATGGTAAGCAAATACCAGGCTGAATATTATTTTGCAAAAATCAAGTTTTATTGATGCCATTTGTTTTTAAATCACAGTGATTTTTAGGTAGACCACCTACCTACTTACCCAGTGAGAAAAACATTAAGCAAAATCATTTTTTGCAATTATACAATAAGGTTTTTTGTTTCTATGACATTAACATTATTTTCCTAAGATCTCTCCTTTCCCTTATGGAGAAACATCTCATATAAGAAATAATATTTTTAAAGATGAGAGAGAGAGAGAGAGAGAGAGAGAGAAATAAGAGGAAAAATCAGTATAACTGGTCAATATATAAAAAAGTATGAAAATAAGTGTAATGTACCATATTTATGGACCTTCCACTTCTAAAGAAGGAGTAGAGTGGGGGTACTTTCTCATAGTTCTTCTTTGGAGCAACACTTATTTTCTTGTAATTTTACAACATTCATTTTTGAGTTTTTTTGTTTCCATTGACATTGTTGTAGTCACTGTGTATGCTGTTTCCTTGGCTTTGCCCACTTTGTTCTGTATCAGTTAATGTTGGTCTTTTCATATTTCTCTGCATTAGTCATATTTGTTGTTTTTTACAACACATTAATATTCCGTTACCTTCATGTTCCACAATTATTTGTTTAGCCATTCCTGAATCAATGGGCATCTACTTTGCTTCCGATTATTTGATAAATATTTGTAGTCCAAAGTGCATTTTTCATCTCTTCTTTACAGTTGAAATTAGTTCTTACAATTATATGGCATTCAGCTTTGCTTTTGTGTTCTTTTCATTTATATTTTTGTAGCCACATTACATATTGTTTTTCCTAGTTCTTCTTATTTCAATCTGTATAGGTCAGTTGGTCATTGCATTTATTAAATGCATGCTATGCGCCAGGCACTGCACTAAGTGCTGTGGATACAAAGAAAGGCAAAACCAGCCTCTGCCTTCAAAGGTCTCTTGGTTTAATGGAGGAGACAACAACTATGTCCAAACAAATGAATAAGGTACAGGATAAATAATAAGAGGAACGCACTAGAATTAAGGGGGATCAGGAGAGGCTTCTTGGAGCAGGTAAGAACTTAGCTGGGACTTGAAAGAAGCCATGTTTTTCTGAATTCCTCAAATTCCTATGGCTCAAAAATATTCTATTGCATTTACATACCACAATTTGTTCGGTCATTACCGGATTAATGGGCAATCATAGAAAAGGGTCACCATGAATATTTTGTTATATGTGGGAACTTTCTGTCTGTCCTGCTTGGGGATGTTTCTGGGTTTACTGTTGGTGAAATAATCATGTGCAGTGCATTTACTCTAAGTTACCGTTACTCCCTTGGGCCAAGAAATATTTTTCAAAAAGTTACGAATTGATGCAGAACATATTTCATTAACATTGACAAAAATTCTCTGCACTGGTTACAATGACTCATAAAGAGGCATTTGCAGTATACTTTAAATTCATAACAAATTTTAAGCCCCTAGAGAATTTATGATTCTCAGTTGGGAACAGTAATGTCAATATAAGCATAAGTTATTAATTGTCTGATCATTGAGGGATGGCCAGTGTTGATGAATAACATACATTAGCCTCAGCACAGATAAACAAACACCCCATAATATTGAATATTGAGGAATCCAGAGTTAGCCAACCTTACCTTAATTCAGCAAATAGATCTATTATGACCTAGCCTTGAAGCGAGATGCTCAGAGATACAGAAAAAAAATGAATAAAACACAGTCCTTGCTTTATTTTGTTATTCTGTAGTAGTGGAAGGGAATAAAAAATATCCTATGACACAATATAGTAAGTACATAGAAGAAGCACTGACAAAAGGACAGAGGGAGAACTGGTCCTTCCTTTTCCAAACACTTCCAGGAGTCTCATCCCCAGTATGAGGTCACTGAATCACTCCCTTTTCAGTTGGACAATGTTTAATGGCTCTGTGACCAGTTTCTTCAGATCCAGTTGGATTGGCCATGCCTTTCATCTGTACTCCTCACTTAGCAATATTCATAAACTGTTTTGTGGTACCCCTTGCATTGTTATCTTGTAACTCTACCTCACTCCTTTATAATCAAATGTATAATGTGCATCTGTCTTGTCTCCCCAATTAAACTGAAGGCAAGGAACATGGTGTTATATTGGTCTTACCAGGGGACTCTTGTCCTACCCTCTTCCCTCATCAAAAATCTTCAGTGGCTAACTCTCACCCTTAGGATAAGATCCAAATGCCTCCATGTGACATTTAAAACCATTCACAATCTGATTCCAAGCTGTCTTTCCAAGACACTTTACTCTTCACCATTCACTCTATGCTCTAACCAAACTGGTCTATGTGTGGGCATAGGCACATATGCAATCTCTCACCGTTATCACTTTGCCCGCCTGGTCCCCATGCCTGGAATGCTTTCCCTTTTCCCCTTCACCGCATGAATGCCCAGTCTCCCTTTAAGGCCCATCTCAAATACTAACACCTTCCAAAGGCTTTTCCTGATGCCTTTATTTTATAATGTTCCTCCCCCCAAATCACCGTGTTTTAATTTTAACCTTTTGAAAAAAACAATTTTATCGATGGGTTTAGTATTAACATTGGGAACATTTGTAGATTACCACATTTATTGAGAAGTCTCTTGTAATAAAGATAATTTAAAAAATTAACAATAGTTACCTTACCTTAAAAAAACCTCCAAAACTAACAATAGTTACCTCATCTCAAAGTACTTGCAACATTCCACATTTGTAGCCCCCTACCATCTATTTAATTTTTTCTTATTAATATAAACTCATTTTCTCCTATCTCCCCCAACCCAGTAAAAAAAAGAGAATATAAAAACAAATTCCACATAATAAAATTCATAGTTAAGCAAAACAAATTCCCTCCTTGGCTATATGCAAAAATATATATGTCTCATTCACCATAAATCTATCAGCTCTCTGTCAGGAGGTGGAAGGTATGTTATATTATCAGCTCACTAGAATCGTGGAAGGTTATTGCATTGATCAGAGTTCTTACACCTTTCAAAGCTACTTGTCTTTACAAAGTTATTATTGTATAAATTGTTTTCCCGTATCTGCTCACTTCATTCTCCATTAGCTTATAAAAGTCTTCAAAAATGATTTTATAGTATCGATGTTACAGTATAAATTGTTCCTCTGGTTCTGCTCACTTCACTCTGCATCAGTTCATGTAAATCTTCCCATGTCTCTTTGAAATCATTAATTTCCTGTTTTCTTATAGCATGATAGTATTCCATCACTTCCACATACTACAACTTGTTCAGCCATTCCCCAACTGATGTTTCTACCCAATATGACCTTACCTGTGACCTTACTCTATCTCCCTTTTAGAATGTAACTGTGAAGGCAGGGACTGTCTCACTTGTGTATTTTGTATCCCTTATGCCTACTCCAGTGACCACGAACATAAATGCTTAATAAATGCTTGTTTATTGGTTGAGTAGTCTGTCTCTGTCTACAATACACACGGTGCTACGCGGCCAGGAGCTGCTTAATAAACCTTTGTTGAGTACTGCTGTTACACTTAAGATCTGATTAAGATGACCAAATATACCAAACTGAACATTTTCTGGTTGTGTATTCACAACCTCTTTGGAAACCCACTTTTAAATGTGTATTTCTGTGCCTTTGAAAATGCACAGTTATCTGCTCCCCCTCTCCCTTAAAAGAAATGTGGTGAGAAGTAATGATGTATTAAGAATTAGATTCTGCCCTGCTCATTAGTCAAGAAAGAGTTGGCTTGTTCTCATTCTCCATCAGACTGGCTGCCTTTGAGCCCCTTTGGTGATTATTAAAACCTCTCCAAAAGTGAGGGCAACAGAGAGGAAAGCCAGGAAGCTCCAGCCAGTCAAGCCTCCTCCTTGTAAGCAGTTGTGTTAGATATGCTTTGATTCAAAGACTGATTCACAGAGCTTCAGTTTACCTTGGAGACAACCTTCTCCCAAACCCAGACAATGACTTGATCTACCTGAGGTTACAGGGCTATTGGTGTTCACTATCAAAATTATATTTGGGAGTTATCTGGGATATCGCTAGCCCCACTGGTGATGCTGAAGCTCACGTACCTTCATCAGGTTGTTAACAGAACAAGTTTGTTGTTTGTTCAATTCCACAGCCATGAATAGCACTTAGGACTTCTTTTAATTTTTCACACAGTAAATTTTATTGATTTTTTTTTTTAGAGTTTAGACAAAGCCGGATATACTTCTTTCTCCCTCACTGAACACCGTCTTGTAGCAAAGAAAAAAAGAGCTAAACAAAATGAACTGACAAGGTGACCCCTACATCTGACAATGTAGGTGACATTCTGGATACATCATCTCCCACTTCTTGACTGAAAAGAGAGAGGTACTTTTCATTGTCTATTCTCTGGGGCCTTGATTGGCTATTATTATTCCAAAATACGTATAATATAATATTATAATAAATATAGGTAACATATCAATATATGAGGTTATAATTAATATATATTATAAAATATGACAATAAGATATAATTTTAATTAATGTAAGTATATTATGGTAAATATTAATTGTTGTGTTATTATTATAATATATTATTCCATGTTCTTCTGTGACAGTATTTTGGTTTACTGTATTTTAGTCATGTATATTGTTCTCCTGGTTCTACTCACTTCACATTTCATCATTTCATTCAAATCACCTTATGTTTCTTTGAATTCCTCACAATCACTGCATCATACAATGCAATTATATTCCATTACATCCATATATCAAAATTTATCCATTCATTCCCCAGCTGATGGACACCCATTATATTTCTACTTTTTTTTTCTACCACAAAAATATAGCCCCAATGTCAGCTCACCATCTTACATATGTGTCTGTCTTTGGTCGGGGGGAGGAGGGAGGAAAGGGAGGTTAAAGAAATTGATTTAATGTATGGCATGTAAAGCACATCCTAGCCCTGGCCTTGTATCACCCACCCACAAGTTATGGCTTCCAATTTTGGCTTTGCTATTAATTAGCCATGTGACCTCAGAAAACTTACTAAACCTTCTCATTAAGCTTTTGAGTCTTATTTAAGAACAATATTTGTACAACCTACCTCATGAGGGCTGTTGTAAGACAACCTACACAATGTACTTTGCAAACCATCCAAGTGCTATAAAAACAGCACTGATCACTATTTCAGAGATGTTTCCCCTTCCCTTCTGATTTATCTTGGAATAGCAATCTCCTAACACTTTAGCAAAGGCTTTGCCACCTTCTGGTCTCTCTGTCAGGCATGATCAATAAAGCAACATTCAAGGGTGGATAGGAGCTTCCCCAGCAGAGGACTTTTGTAAAGCAAAGAATCCTTTGGCAAAGGGAGGAATCACCCCCTCATTTATCCTTTTTAAGTCAACTGTTTCCTTAGGGAGCATTTTCACCTGCATAAAACATGACTTAGTAGAAAAAAAAAGGAAGAGAGCCCTCTCCCCAACACCAGACACAGAGGAAGAATTTAATCTGTTTCAGATAACACAATTCAAAGACCCTATTGTTTTTCATATGAAAATCATTCACCTATAGAAAATACCGGCAAAAATCTCAACGTGATGACGGGGTCTTGACTACATCCCCCCTTTTAAGGGATAGTTTATTCCCTACCCCAAGACCCCCCACCCCCGCAAAACCCATCAACACTTTTCCATCCTATTCTGATAAAAGAGAAGGGGATAATCAAATTGTTCTTTTTCCTCAAATTCAGGAGCAGGAACATAAAATATTTGTCTATGTGGTTAACTTGTGCTCTCTCAGAGAGAATCTGGGTCTAAGCTGCACTGTTTACAAACTGAAAAGCATATGAAGGCTAATTTGACCAGATGGCCCATTTTTAATGTCTACCCACTGGCCAAAAAACCAACAATAATAAATAATATTTATAGAACATTTTAGGTTTGGAAAGTGACCTCATTTGGTACTTCCAAAGGACTGATACAGTTACAGCCTTTTTTTTTTTCTTCCTATTTGCAAATCTGATTGTCAGTCAGTTGAAATAATTTACTGTGAAGGAGGGAGGGGTGGGAAATACACAGAAAAGGCCCTTATGATATGATGCTTCAAAGCACAACAGAATTTTTGATAGGAAGTAAAAACCTCAGATTGTCAAATAGCCCTGAATTAAACAGAAATACCAGCAATCAGACAGACACGGCTCTAGTAAGTAGACACTGGACAAATGAGCCAATTAACACAGTTTCCAAGGGACATCTATTGTATAAGTAAAGTATATGCCATAAACACATCTCTGGCACTGGCTACCAGCTAGTTGACCTATTGCCTTTCTCCTTAACTATATCATTACAGCCTATAGAACTCGGCTCTTGGGAGAAACAAGTAGAATGTTTGGGTGACTAGTCATGGTTTTAAATGACTAGTAAAATATTTTGCCTTCAATTCAGGCAATATGTGTGTGGAGGGAGGGGTAAGCTCATTTACTATATGCTCGGGTCCCGTGGAAACTAAGGGACAAATGTAGGAGTTTGTAGTTGTAGGTCTAGGGGAAAAGGGAGGAATTTCCAAAGGTAAATGCTTCTGCTCTTCCCTCTCACAGGCAGATTTAATGCATCGCCTGTGGGCTTGGGAACAGAAGAGCCCGTGGCTTCCTGAAAATATGAACGTGTACATTGCCCAGTGACGACCTCCTTTCCTTTGTAGTTCATGAATCCCACTAGAAACCCCGATCCCTGCCAAGAGATGCATAACTCACAGTTCGTATGACTTTATTCAACTACAAAACTGCATGGGTTGTGAATGCTGCATGATGTGAGGATCAACTTTTGTCCTAAGAAGGGAAGGAAACAAGCATTTATTAAGTACCTGTAATATGCCGAAGGGCAGCTAGGTGGTGCCATAGTGCATAGAGCACCAGGACTGGAGTCAGGAAAACTCATCTTCATGAGTTCAAACCTGGCCTCCGACACTTCCTATCTGTGGGACCCTGGGCAAGTCACTTTATACTGCTTACCTCAGTTTCCTCATCTGTAAAATGAGCTGAGAAGGAAATGGAAAACCAGTCCAGTATCTCTGCTAAGAAAACCCCAAATGGGGTCATGAAGAGTTAGACATGACTGAAAAACGACTAAACAGCAACCACAACATGCCCAAGTTCTTTTACAAATATTATCTCATTTGATCCCCACAACAACCTTGGGACGTAGGTGCTTTTATTATCCCCCCACCCTTCCATTTTTCAGTTGAGGAAATGGAGGCCCAAGTTAAGTGGCTTGCTCAGGGTCACATAGTTAGTATGTACCTGAGGCTGGATCTTCCTAACGACAGACTCAGAGCTTTCCACTGCGCCACTTAGCTACCGAAGAATGGGTGGCCCATTCACGTCCTCTAGCATAACCAAGTGTAAAAATACAGATGATTTTCAACTTAGATTTGCTTTGTTAATTTGTATAATCTATGTTCCTTGGATATCCTGAAAAGTAAATTATTACCAGGTCAGGGAGGAATACCAAATTGAGAGAGCAGGGTTCAGGTCCCTGGTTCCTTTTCTATTACTTGAGTGCTTCTGAGAAATCTCTCTGCTTGTGCCTCACTTTCCCCATTTCTTGGTCTAGCAGCAGTGATGCCTTTAGCCTACTTTCTCTAAAAAAAGTTCTAATTACTGATTATGTGTGGTGAGGCACAAGGGAGGCAGTATAGTGACATAGAAAAGACCCACACTTGTAGGAAGAAGACTTGGGTTCCAGTTCCAATACCTCACAAGCTCATTGTGTGATCTCAGGCAAATCTATCAAGCTCTTTAAGCCTCAGTTTCATCATCTATAAAATTGGGATAATATTGACCTCATTCCTTTCATAAACTTGTAAGGAGACACTTGGATATCCATTTGTACTTGTAAAGTGCTACACAAGCGTGTGAATTACTGTTTCTAGCAATATATTCTTTTTCTGATGCTCTGAAATATGGACTCTTACTAATACTGGTGTGATGTATGCAAAATGTGGTAAATAAGACTAGTTAACATCTGGAAGGTACCTTAGAGGCCATTTAGTCCAAATCTTGCAGGTGGTACAGTGGATAGAGCACTGGCCCTGGAGTCAGGAGGACCTGAGTTCAAATCCTGTGTAAGACATTTACTAGTGTGACCCTGGGCAAGTCATTAACCTCTATCTCCCTCAGTTCCCTCATCTGTAAAATGGGGATAATAACACCACCTACCTCCCAGGGTTTTGTGAGGATCACATGAAATATTTATAAAATGCTATTATTATTATTATTATTATCATAAATGAGGAAACTGAGGCACAGGAAGTGTAAGAGACTTATCATAGGGTCATAGGTTTAGGACTGGAAGTGACTTTAGAGGCCATCAAGTTCAATGCCCCCATTTTGCAGGTGAGAAAACTGAGACTCAGAAAGGTCAAGTAATTTGACTAGCATCACACAGCTAGTATCTGAGACAGGATTTGAACTCAAGTCTTTGTGACTCTTAGTTCCACACTCTCTCCACTGTGTCACCTAGTTTTCTAAGGTGACATAGATAATAAGTGAAAGAAGCATAATTCAAACCCAAGTCCTCTGACTCCACTCCCAGTGCTCTATCCCTTCTACCATGCCCTTTCCCCTTAGTGGACATGGGAGATTTTTTTCTACATTTTTAATTTTTAGAACTCACAATGTGCCTTTTAAATCTGAGAAACACAAAGACCTTTTTGCTCTGTTAATGGACAAGAAGTTATATTTCTCTACTAAATTCACCTTTAAAAGATAAGTTGGAGAAGCTGAGGTTCTGGAGGACCTCTTCTGGTCCCATATCTTCCTGGCAATAACACAGGGTTCTGTTACAACTGACTGGCACGCAGGTGTCTGAGGGCCTCCTTGAGCATAATGGGAAGCAATTTTGCTCTTCAAAGCTCCTTTTTCATTAAGGTTACAATTTTCCTCCAATTAATTTGTGACCAAAGAAGGAAAACAGGTTTTGTTACCCTCTCACCCTAACCAGCTTCATAGGGAAAAGCACTACGGACAAGGGAAAGAAGTGGGAGAACAGTTACGGGACCATGTCTCAGCAACGTTTCTGAGATTAACAGTGAAAACACCGAGAATTCTGAGATTTGAAGGGTCTTCCAATCATTGGAAGTGTGGTAGGGCTTGCAGGATTGGTTTTGAAGAAGAAATGGGATGGGACGGGTGGCAAATATGGCAGCCTGGATGCAGTATCACCTCAAGTGGTGCTTGATAATGGTATAGGCCTTCTGGAGATATTTTGGGAGGGAAGTTTGGGGAGAGTGTGGATAGAATTTGTCCCGGAGGTTGGCATGAGTTCTGGAAACCATAGTCTATAATATAGGTTGGCAGAACTGGGGACACTTAAAAAAAAGACATACCAACTGACTAGCTGTTTATTAAGCATGTACTAAGTGCATGGAAGCAAGCAAGACTTGAAGAAGCAAGTCTGCCTTCAAGGAGTTTATATTCTAATCAGGGTAGCTAATACATAAAGGGACTAGAAAGAAAAAAGAGTGGAGACTTGGATGTCTATAAGATTGCAAAAATTCACCCATCAGTGAGAGACTTATTGGTGGATTTGAAGCCTCCAGAAGAAGGGAGATGAGGATTATGATCAGAGAGGACAAGTAAGTTCAGGATGATGGCCAGAGACAGATGGTAAAGTGTGGAGATGGCTGGGCAGTGGTGTGTCCTGCCACCCAAGATACGGCAGAAGTTCACCTGTCAGAGCACTGGAACTCAGGGCGTTATAGCTGTTTTCAATTGATATAACAATTGTCTCAATTATTTTAAAGGCTTTCATGGGAAAGAGATGTTCTACATAACTTCAGGGGCTAGTACTGAGGGGTGGGGGTGGGGTAGAAAAAGAACAAACCTTGGCTCAATTTAAAGAACATTCTAACAGTTAATGAGTTCCTCTCACTGGAACCATTCAAGCAGAAGCTGGAAGGAACATTATGTGAGTAATGGTGTGGAGGGGAATCTTGATTTGAGTGGGATGATGAGCTACATGTCCTCCAAGTTCCCTTCTAAGTCAAATATTTTTGTTAATCCATGATATTATGGCACCAGTTTGCTCTAAGGGGCTGGGGCTGGGGACTGGTGAATTAAAATGGAGCCAATGTTAATGGTGGATACATTTTGATAAAAACTCAAGGTAGATAACATTGAATACATTTTTTCTCTAAGGTTATTAAACTAGAATAAACTTAAAGAACAGCTAATCCTTCAGCAAAGATCATCAGTGCCAGGCTGTCAAAAGCAGTACAGCCTAGATTTCACTTGGGAGATAAATGCCAGCCAAAAAATCTTAATATTATTAGGATAACCCAGGATTTTCAAATAACAATTTCTGTATTTTTCCTCTTATTCCTTCTTTTCTCTGGATTTTCACTTTGGTGAAAGGTATTTTGTTGTTCCTGGTAAGTATCCAATAAATAAAAGAAGGGGCAGGAGAGCAAAGGAGAAGGGAAAAGGAATGAGAAAGTATCTAAATAAAACACAATCCTTGCAAGGAAAGGAAAAGCATCACATTTGGATGCTTTTATGCCAACACATAATAGATTAGTCTTTGGTTAGCTGATTTCTTCATAAGCCTGAAAAGGCTTCTACCAGTCCTAAACTAATGATCTCTGCTTTTCTGAAAGAGGAAAGCAGTACCCAAGCTGAGGATTGAAGGTGAGCCAAAGAGTGAACGCTACAGCTGCTCTTCTAAGACAAATCCCAGGGATTCCAACTGAACAACCCATCTAGGAAAGACATCATGACCTCTAAGGAGTAAACCCGGGCAAGCAGCAGAGCAATCTGCTCAGAAGAAATGCCATGCCTGTGAAAAGTAAGCCCCGCTGAGAATTCTTTCTGGTATAGATGCCGTGCCCAGTGGGATACCCTATGAGGATTCTACCAAGAACTTCTAGGCCCTGCAGTACTAACTGTTGAGTTGTCATATATCTATCCTAAAGTGTATCTCACTGTTATTATTCTTGAAATCTGCTCCCACTCTTCCCTCTGAGAATATTTGTGAGAGAATATAGCACAGTTTTTGTTGTTGTTGTTGAAGGGATGCTTTATAAATACTGTTCTTGCTGTCCCTTTTAAGTAAATGCCTTTCCTAAAAGCTTTGACTGTTAATTGGATGCACACTGGTGAGGGCTCATGAACCATTGTAGTTTGCTTGGTTTCTTTTTTTTTTAGGTCATTTGGATGCAGTGCTGCAGGTTATACCACTATCATCTTGAAGGCAGTTATCATCTCTGGGACCCAACCCACAAATGTATATACATATTGGCCACAGAAGTTGCTATACAAAAAGTACATTAGGGAAGGAGAGCACTAGGTGCTGAGGGAAGGGAGCATGAAAAAAGGACCAGGAAAGGCTTCATTCAGGTGGTGTTTGAGCTGGGTCCTGAAGGAAGTTAAGAGATATTATGAGGCAGTGGTGAGGACAGAGTGCAGTCTACCCACAGGGGAATGACCAATGCAAAGGTACAGAGATGGGGGAAAGAGGAATCTGTGTAAGGAACATAAATATTGCCAGTTTGGCTGGATCAGAGTGCAAGAGGAGGTGTAATTGATGATTAGGCTGGAAAGGTAGGAAAAGTCTAGGTTGTGAAGGACCTTAAAAGTCAAACAGAGGAGTTCATATCTTATCCTAGAGGCATTAGAGAGCCACTGGAGTTTAGTGAGTAGGGGAACAACATGGTTACATCTGAACTTAAGGAAAATCACTTTTCCAGCTATGTGGAGGATGAATAGGAATGGGGAAAGATTTGAAGCATGAAGTTCAGCGAAGAGGCCATTGCTAGGCCAAGTGACAAGTGATAAAAGGAAGGAGACTGTATGACTAAAAGCAAATCACTTTACCAATATGAGCCTCAATGATTTTATCTATAAAATGGGAATAACATTGCTGCCCTACACACTTCTCAGGATTATTATGAGAAAAGAACTTAGTAAGTCATAAAGCCATATATCAACGTGGGCTGTTATTATCATTGTTATACTGAATGTTCCTTGAAGGGTTCGTCAAACCTTCTCTTGCCATCAGAAATTCCAGCGTTCTAGCATGTTTACAAAAATGTACAAAATATATATTATTGGAACATCTCAGATTATCTCTAGTGATTTGAAGATTTCTTGACTACCATATTTTAAAAGAAATGCATTCCAGGCTTTACTAAGTTTGACAATCTCACACTGCATATGTGGGTACTCAGAAAATGTTGCTGACTAAGGAGAGGCTGAAAGATTCTAAAGGGATTGGTTCGAAAAGAACCAGTGTGGGATTTAAAGACTTAAACTGAACAACAAGGAAAGTTATTCCAATTATACCAACTCTACCAAGCAGTGGCTACTACCATACAATAGTAAAAATATATCAGCTATTCCACAGAGTGCACAGAGGTAGAATTGTATCTAGGAAAGTCAGAGTTTCTTCACTTGAAGATGACCCCACTAATTGCTCACCTTGTCCTCTGCTTGCTAAGAGGGAATTTCCAAAAACCACTGCCTATAATCCCAATTGGTGTGGAAGAGTTAAATCTAGAAAACGCTGTGTACCATTCTGTGGAATGATGGAAAACTCAGAGAGTATATATAAGTGTCAATTAAGTGCCTACTATGTGCCATGTACTCTGATAAGCATTTTACAAATATTATCATATTTGATCCTTCTCACAACACTGTGAGGTAGATGCTATTATTAGCATCCACATTTTACAATTGAGGAAACTGAGGCAGACCAGGATTAAGTGACTTGCCTATGACCACACACCTAGTAAGTGTCTGAGTCCAGATTTGAAGTTGGGTCTTTCTAACTCTAGGCTCAGCTCTCTATTCATTGATCAAAATCCTCAATATGGTGAACCATAAAATATGTAACTCTTATGATACTTATGGTAGAAAGAACCTAGATACTACAATAACGTTTCTTGTCATCTTGACACCTACTCACATGTTTGGAATCTGCTCTGAAGGCATGGGCTCACTTTATAGGACATTCCTCTGCCATGACTGAGGTGGGTTCACTCCCATATCATTTACTACAGATTCTGATAGAGCACAGTGGAATGAAGTGATCACTCTTTATAGCAAGAGGTGAGGTTCTTTCCTCAAAGAAAGCCATATTAATCACATCACCTCATTACCAACTCTTGTTAGAATATTCGAAAGGAAATGACCTCTCCCCTCCCCCATGATCTATCAATCTGAGCATATCTTAGTTCTCATGACATAATGAAAACAGTTCTAATCCAGGGATTTGAATTTATTGAGGTTATTGAAAGCTGTTCCTGGGAAATCATTGTTATTTTTCCCCAATTTGTTCTTCTAATCAATGCTTGTTTTTCTGCTACCCAGCAGGAAGCCCAGGAAAGATGATTCACCAGGGAGCACAAGGTGATGAGCTTGCAAGAGCCTGCTTTGTTACTTTCCAAGAGCACAAAGATACTGGACATTAACACAGAATTATCAGATTCTCTCTCTCTCATCAAATTTAGGAAAGGATCACGTAGGTAAGATACCAGGGACCCCTTGATGAAACAATGGATCTGGGAACTAGCATGTGCCCACCTAGGGAAGACTTTGCATTATGGTTCAAAAAATATCTGGGTAGGTTATCTGCCCTTGGGTAGGTTAATGGATGACCTATTCCCCCCAATTCAAAGCCATGTTTCCTAATTTTATTAATATAATTAATATTGATATCACATAATTATATTATTATCCTGACTTTATTAATATATGTTATTGATCTTTCATTTTTATATCACTTTCTTTTCCCAATATATTCTTTCCCTTCCCAGAGACCTTTATAACAAAGAACAAAAAAGAGAAAAATACTTTAAGAAAACTCATAATGTAATTAAGCAGCTTAATAGGAATGTCTTGGCAAAAGAATACTGCAGAGAGGTAGAGATACCTTTACTTTCATTTTCAGTCAAGATGGCTACATTTGTCTCATTTCATAAACTGTGCTTGGCTTCATGATGCATTGGAAGCAAGATTAATTTCAAGAAGGAAGGAGTAGCACTTTTTACTCATGACCTCCCATGTTTTATTTAATGTTATTTACTTAGTTATTGATTCATTCACAAAACATATGTTGATGCCTTTTGTTTTATATTATAGTCAATTCTTGGTGTCCCCTCCCCAGCCCTGCTCAGTTAGCCTTAATTTTCTATTTAACAAAGAAAATATTTCAGCAAAACCAACTGACAGTGACCATTTCTTTTTTTTAATTTAAAAATTTTTTTTCCTTTTTTAATTTTAATTTTTAAAAAAATTTTAACATGTGGTTTTAAAACTTTGGGTTCCAAATTTTCTCCCTCCCTCCCCACCCACACTCATTGAAAAGGCAAGCATCTCGATACAGATTATAGATATGTAGTCATGCAAAACACTTCCACTGTAGTCCTGTTGTGAAAAACTAAGTATATTTCCCTTCATCCTATCCTACTCCCCATTTATTCTATTCTCTCTTTTGACCCTGTCCCTCCTCAGAAGTGTTTGCTTTTGATTATCCCCTTCCCCATACTGCCCTCCCCTCTATCAACCCCCTGATCTCTTGTCCCCTTCCCCCCTTATTTTCCTGTAGGGTAAGATAGATTCCCATACCCCATTGTGTATGTTATTCCCTCCTTAAGCAAAATCCTGTGAGAATAAGATTCACTCATTGCCTCTCACCTTTCCCCATTTCCCCTCCACTGTAAAAGCCTTTTCTTGTCTGTTTCATGTGAGATATTTTACCTCATTCTACTCCCTTTCTCATTCTCCCAGTATAATCTTCTCTCACCCCTTAATTTTATTTTCCAGATATCACCCCTTCATCTTCAACTCACCCTGTGCCCTCAATCTATCTATCTATCTATCTGTCTGTCTGTCTGTCTATCTATCTATCTATCTATCTATCTATCTATCTATCTATCTATACAAGTAATTTTTTTACCCTTCCACTACCCTAATACTGACAAAGGACTCATGAGTTACAAATATCATCTTTCCCTGCAGGAATGTAAACAGTTCAACCTTAATAAGTCTCTTATGATTTCTCTTTCCTGTTTACCTCTTTCATATTTCACTTAAGTCTTGTATTTGAAGGTCAAATTCTCTATTCAGCTCTGGTCTTTTCCACAGAAATGCTTGAAAGTCCCCTATTTCATTGAATAACCAATTTTTACCCTGAAGAATTATACTCAGTTTTGCTGGGTAGGTGATTCTAGATTGTAGTCCTAACTCTTTTGCCCTCCGGAATATTATACTCCATGCCCTCCAGACCCTTAATGTAGAAGCTGCTAAATATTGTGTTATCCTGATTGTGTTTCCACAATATTTGAATTGTTTCCTTCTGGCTGCTTGCAATATCTTCTCCTTGACCTGGGAATTCTGGACTTTGGCTACAACATTCCTAGGAGTTTTCCTTTGAGGATCTCTTTCAGGAGGTGGTTGGTGGATTCTTTCAATTTCTATTTTGCCCTCTGGTTCTAAAATATCAGGGCAGTTTTCCTTGATAATTTCTTGAAAGATGATGTCTGGCCTCTTATTTTGATCATGGTTTTCAGATAGTCCAATAATTTTTAAGTTCTCTCTCCTGGATCTATTTTCCAGGTTAGTTGTTTTTCCAATGAGATATTTCACATTCTCTTCTATTTTTTTATTCCTTTGGATTAGTGTTACAGTGCCTTGATTTCTCAAATTGTCACCAGCTTCCAATTTCTCCATTCTAATTTTTAAGGAAATATTTTCTTCAGTAAGCTTTTGGACTTCCTTTTCCATTTGGCCAATTTTGCTTTTTAGGGTATTCTTCTCCTCATTGGCTTTTTGGACCTCTTTTGCCATTTGGGTTAGGCTATTTTTTAAGGTGTTATTTTCTTCAGTATTTTTTTTTGGGTGTTCCTTAGCATCCCTCTCAGTTTTTCCTCTACTTCTCTTACTTGCTTCTCAAAATCCTTTCTGAGCTTTTCCATGGCCTGGGACAAATTCATATTTTTCTTGGAGGCTTTGAATGTAGGACCTTTGGCTTCGTTGTCTTCTTCTGGTTGTATGTTTTGATCTTCTTTGTCACCAAAGTAAGATAATATAGTTGGACTCTTTTTGCACTGCTTGCTCATGATCCCAGCCAATTACTTGAGTTACAAACTCTTTGTTAAGGTAGGAGTCTGTTTCCAGAGTGGAAAATATACTGTCCCAAGCTTCAAGGGTTTCGTGCAGCTGTTTTCAGAGATACTTCTAGGGACCTATAAATTTTCAGTCCTTTGAAGGTGGTATGATCAAGGGCGAGGTGTTTACTCCTTTCCTGGTCTGTACTCTGGTCTATGAGCACTCTTTTCTGTCTTGGAACTGTGAGGAAGGTTTCATCTCCATAGCTACTACAAGCTCCACCACGCCAGCGCTCCTCCTCGCCCCAAGACTGCCACCCAGAACTGTGACCCAGATCCAAGCACGGGCAAAGCAAGAGCATCCTAAACCAGCAGAGAGATCCCTGCAATCCCCCTCTAATCAGCCACTGGATTTCCTCTCAGTCTGTGGGCTGGAAGCTCAGGAGGCAGCCACCACCCCGTGGCTGGAACCCCACTGTGCTTCTCTCTCAGCACCAAAGAAACAGACTTTTTCCACTGACCTTCTAAGTTGTCTTTGGCGTTCGTGGGTTGAGAAGTCTAGAAACTGCCACAGCTGCCCTTGATTCAGTCCTCTGAGGCCTGCTCCAGGTTTGCTACCGCCTGCGTGCCCACACCAAACAGCGCTCCTCTCCCCGCCTTGCATGATATACCTTTCTGATCAACCATCCAGGCTGTCTTTGCCTGGAAATTTGTTTCACTCTGTCTTTTTGTAGGTTCTGCTGCTTTAGAATTTGTTTAGAGCCATTTTTTATAGGTATTTGGAGGGGTTTGGGGGAGAGTTCAAGCAAGTCGACAGTGACCATTTCTAATAGCATATACAATGTTCTGCACCCAATCCTCCACTTCTCAAATGAAAGATATATATTCCTAATCTCTTTTCTAGGGTTAAGACTGGTCATTCTAATTACACAGCTTTGTTTAAGTCTTATTTTTCACTGTTTTTTGTAGTCATCGTGTATCTTGTTTTTCTAGTTCTGCTTACTTTACTTGGCATCATCTCATAGAAGTTTTCCTATGTTTCTCTGAATGCCTTATATTTCTTATTTTTTTAATGGCACAACAATTTTTAATACATTCATCTGGCACAAATTATTCAACAATTCCTTATTGAAAGGCATTGTTTCTAGTTCTTTCTTACCATTGGTAGAAATGAATTAATGACTGGATAAAAATTTATTACATGGTTACTACATACCATGCATTGGGGATACAAATACAAGCAAGCAAAATAATCTGCTCTCTAGGTTCTTTTGTTCTAAATGGGAAAGACAACATGTAAAAGTGAGCTAGAATGTAAAAGGAGGGGTAGAGATGTTGGCCAAAGTGGCATGGTTTGGAATTGGTTGGGAAGAGGCATGGCAGCCTGGTTCTAGATACTGTAAGGTCAAAGCTCACCTATGGGAGACCAAGATCCCAGGGATGGAGGTGGAGGTCTAGTGGGGGAGGGATGAGGAAGATGGGAGGACTGAATCTTTCTACTTTTGACCCCATTGTGGCATATGGAGATAACATGGTAGTGAATTAGCACTGGATTTGGTATCAGAGGACCTGGTTTCAAAATTATCTGACATTTATCACCTTTATCACTATTATTGATCTGTGTTTCCTCTTCTGTCAAATTAGGGCATTAGATGAGATGTCCTCCATAGTCTCTCCCAGTTTTATACATATGATCCCAAATATCATCTTTCCCTGCAGGAATGTAAACAGTTCAACCTTAATAAGTCTCTTATGATTTCTCGTTCCTGTTTACCTCTTTCATATTTCACTTAAGTCTTGTATTTGAAGGTCAAATTCTCTATTCTCTGGAGATCTCTGGGTCAAAGGATATGAGTTCAATGACATTTCTCAGATAATTTCAAATTGTCTTTTACCATGGTTGGACCAATTCATAGACTCACCAGCTTTGTAGAAATGTGCCTGACTTTTTGTATCTCTCCAAGATTGGTTATTTTTGTCTTTTGTCATCTTGACCAATTTACAGAGTGTGAGGTGAAACTTCAGAATTGTTTTAATCAGTCTTTTGTTACTAGTGATTAAAGCAATCTTTCTGAGAACTGTTGATTGTTTGCAATTCTTCTGAAAACTGTGTACATATTATATGGCCATTTATTTTTAAGGGAACACTTTCTCATATTTTGAAGTTTTTAAACTTCTAGGAGAAAGAAGGACAGGCCATGTCTCTGAGTTCTTTTCAGCCACCAAGACCAAGACTTATTCTGATGGATAGATGCTCTCCTTGCATATTTTTCTTTGAACTACCTTCTGCTCTTTTGAAAAGAACATTTTCCATGCTGGGACTTTCAAAAAGAAGGCAGTGTTAATTAGGACTTGTGAAAGAAAATACATGTAGCTACAGTGCATTCTGTATTTCATCTTTTTTTTTAAGTTTGTAGGCTCAGTGTATCAACTTCAGAGTTAGAAAGACCCTTAGTGATCATCAAGCCAACTCCCTCATTTTATAGGTGATAAAATGGAGGCCTTAAAGATTAAGCCATTGAGGGGCAGCTAGGTGGCACAGTGGATAAAATACCTGCTCTGGAGTCTGGAGGACCTGAGTTCAAACTTGGCCTCAGACACTTGATCACTTGATACTTCCCAGCTGTGTGACTCTGGGCAAGTCACTTAATCCCAAATGCCTTGCCAAAAAAAAAAAAAAGTAGATTAAGCCATTTAGACAAGAGCTAAGTGACAGAGTGAGGATTTGAACATATGGGTTCTGACTCCAATTATGACCAAGAGATTTGCATTTCTATATAAATCAAACTGACTAATTAATACTCTTAAGGAGAAATCTACCTTCTTTGCTCAGCAAAGAACAAAGCCTGTTAGTTGTATATCTACTATGGCTTGGTAGGCTTTTAACTTAAAAAAAAATCAGGCATTAATTTTTCTCTCTGTCTTTTCTCTCTCTCCCCTCCCCTTCTTTCTCCTCTCTCCTCTCTCCTTTCAGTTTCCATATATATGATTAGATAAAGTCTGGGGAACGATATGGAAAAAGAAGGAATGCAATGTCCTAGACATCAGACCAAAGTGAATATAACAAATTATAGAAAGAAAATAAAAGTAGAATTATTTTCATTTATTGCCAATGTGAGATCTTGTTGATTATGCCTGTTGAACAGGTGGATGTTTAGACCAAATGGTGGTAATGAGTCCATTATCTCTTCAGCCATTGGACAATAATGGATTCAAGCAGAGTAGCTCTATCTGTGACACCTTTCATTCTCTAAGCTTGCAATTAATCAAGTTCCAAGGTTAAATGAGGGCAATCCCAGTTGCTAAGCTGCTGGTCTGCAGGATATTTTGTTGAGTGTTAATACAACCGTTATTTCAACATAAAGATACGTAGAGTCTGTGGTTCTACAGTATCTTGGAGGAAAGCTAAATGATTGCCAGTGTGTGCCAGTGAAAGAAAGCATCTTCTGACAATGATCTTATCAATCATTATCTTTTTTTATTCTTTACTCTTGTTGATATCTTTTGTTTTTACATTACCTTCATTTACAGATATTTAACTTCTTCTCCCTACCCATTTATCCATTCCTTATAACAAAGACTAAAAGACAGAGATGAAAAATATAGTTCAACAATACTAACAAACATGCCAATCACATCTTTTTTAGGTTTATCTATTGATTTTCTAATTTTTAAAATTCACATCTAGTTCATTAATTCTCTTTTTCTATTTTGTTAATGTCTGATTGTAAGGATATGATTATCCCCCAAGAACTGCTTTAACACCAATCACACAGGATATGCAATATTCCACAACATAGTCCTCCACCTCTGCAAAAAGGAGCAGTAGATTCATTTAGCCACATTTTCCCAGGGGTCAAGACTGATCATCTTAACTAAACTGTGTTCAGTTTCTTTCGTTTACTCTCACATCTACACCTTCACTCCACTCACATGATCACCATCTTACTGCATGCCTCCATCACTTCTTACCTGGACTTCCATGACTCAGGAAGAAAGAGTGAGGCTGACAACTTTGTGCTGCTCTGCCTCACTTAAATCCAATTCACGGGCAAGTCAGTACATCATTGTCATTGGTCCTTTTTGAAAATGAAGGACAAATAGCAACAACCTGGGTTATTGCAATGACTTCTGAATTGGTCTCTGCACCTCAGGGCTCTCCCCAGTACAATCCATGCCCTACACAGATGCCAAAGTGCTTTTCCTTCCATATACGTCTGACCATATCAGTGCCCAACTCATTAAACTCTAATATCTCTCTGTTTTCCTCTAGGATAAAATATAGACTTTTCTGTTTGGCTTTTAAAGTCCTCCACAATTTAGCTCCAACCTACCTTTCCAGTCTCATATCTCTTTCCCTTTCATGTACTCTATAATCCAGCCAAACTGGCCCTCTTGCAATTCATCACAGTCAATGCACCATAGCCCATATCTGTTCCTTTTGGCTATCCCATATTCCTGGAAGGCACCCCCTCCTCAACTTTGCCTCAGAGATGTAAAATAGCCTTAGTCCATCAAGGCACAGCTCAGGAACCACCTTGTACAAAGAGACTTCCCTGATCCTCCAATTAGTAGTACCTTCCTTCCCTAAATCTGCATTTTTCTGCAATTGTTTATTCAGTATGTGTGTATACATACACACATGTATACATCCATGTACATACATATATGTGTATGTATTTGACATATGTACACACACATACATTGTATCTGACTTGTGGCAGAGCCTTCTGGGCTCATATTGGTTTATCAGCCACAGTCTGACATGCTGTACCTTGGCCCGGACATTGCGATGTCATTTTGGTTGTTTTTGGTTGTTTTCAAGAACAAAGGATAATGACCGACCAACCACGTACATATATGTGCAGGTTGTCTCCTTAGCAGAATATAAAATTTTGAGAATAGAGATTGCTTTAATCTTTGTATATATGCTTTCCTACTACCTAGTATGGAACAAAGAGTAGGCACATAATGAACACTGGTTGACTGATTTTTCTTGTTGTTGTTCTTTCCATTTATATTGTTATAGTCATTGGAAATGTTTTCCTAGCTTTGCTTAATTGACTCTGTATCAATTTATTTATATCTTCCCAAGTTTCTCTGAATTCCTTATATCAGTCATTTCCTATGGCACAGTAATAATCTGTTACATTCAGGTACCATGATTAGCTTATTTAATGACCCTAATTGATGGCAAACATTTGGTGTTAAAAATGGCACATGACAATTCTAAATTAAACTTAAATTAACTTTATATACCTTTAACTCTGAGGCAATTAGGTGGTTCAGTGGATAGAGCTTTGGACTCTATCCTGGAGTCAGAAAGACCTTAGCTCCAATCTGGCCTTAGACATTTACTAGATGTGTGATTCTGGGCAAGTCACTTAACCTTGTTTGTCTCAGTTTCTTCGTCTATAAAATGAGCTGGAGAAGGAAACAGCAAACCACTCCAGTATTTACCAAGAAAATCCCAAATGGAGTCATGAAGAGTTGGACATGGCTGAAATGACTGAACAACAATAAAAACCACTTTAAAAATGGAATTATTTGGGCAACCTGTTACAGAGGCAACCTTTGTGAATGAGGGAGAAAAGTAGTAAATATGATCATTGCTGCAGAATTGATGCTTTCCAGTTGTGTTGGTGGAGACTTTTGAGAGTCCCTTGGACAGCAAGGAGATCAAATCAGTCAATACTTAAAGAAATTCATTCAGGTCAAACACTGAAACTTAAATACTTTGGTCACATAATGAGAAGATGGGACTTTTTGGAAAAGATCCTGATTCTGGGAAAGATTGAAAGCAAAAGGAAAAGGGGTCGGCAGAGGATGAGATGGATAGATAGTGTCACGGAAACAACGAACAAGAACTGGGACAGATTTTGAGAAATAGTGGAGGATAGAAGGGTCTACTATGCTATGGTCCATGGGATCATGAAGAGTTGAACATGACTGAATGACTCAACAACAAAAAAATGATCATTTGGTTAAAAGAAGCTATATGATGTTTAAAATTTCTTGATTTTGCTCTTGAGGTGGAATAAGTCCTACTTTTCTTCCACGATAAAAATCGCAAAGTGGACCATACTTTTTCTCCAGCCAGAAATGCTGAATACAGCTCTCAGGAGAGATGATTTGATTTATTCTTGAATTGGTCATACCTGAGTTATCTAGTTGAGCTCAAGCTGTTTTCTTCATGGTCTAAGCTAGGAGCTGATTACAATTCTTGAGTTAATGCCTGCCTCTAAACTGAGTATATAATCTTAATACAAAAATAGACTGACATATATTCTTTGTTATAAAGGATGCTTTTCTGGAAGGAGGTTGGGAAGGATACAGGGGGATATCTAGGCTATGTAAAAATGAAAGATATCAATAAAAACTGATTTAAAAAAAAGATTGACACTAGAATGTGAAGACAGTACTACTTTTTTTCCCTGGTTATATTTAAACTCAGAAGGAAGGATCTTTGGAATGGAGGCAAGTTTTTAGAACCATACTTTATAAAACCATCTCAATGCAGAATCTCCATTTTTAGAAGCAATCTGGGGAGAAATAATATTATTTTTTATATTGTATTTTTTTCTCTTCCCCTGCTTCTAGTCTCTGCTCATCCCAATCCAAACTTCCACACTGCTGGCAAAATAACCTTCCTAAAACATTGTTGTTGTTTGTCTTTTGTTCTTGAAGAGGACCCTGACATCCAGGAGGTGATGCCTAACACATAGGTTTGACCATGTCACTACCATCTCACCCAACTCAAAACCACCAGCTTCCTAATGCCTCTAGGATAGAATACAAATTCTTCATCCTAGTATTTAAAAACAATTGACTCCAATCTTTCTATCATATATCCCCCTCTTATGAACTCTACATTCCACGCAAAGTGGCCTGCTATCTGTTTCTCAGACTCAACATTCCTTCTCCCATTTCTGAACTTTCATGTATATTGTATCCTCCATACCTGGAATGCACTCATTCCTCACAGACACATCTTATCTCCTCCTTGAAGCCTTTCTTGATTCTTACTGTCCAGTATTTTTAGTGTTTTGTCATGCCTCAAATCATCTTGTATTTACTTGTTTATGTATTTGATATATTTTATCCCTTCTCCTACCACACTCCCAGAGAAAAATGTATATTCCTTGATGGGGTGGGGAGTATTTTTTCATTTGTCTTTATAATCCTGGCAACCAACACCATACAAGGCACCAAGCAGGCCTTTCATTTTTGTTTGTTTTGTTTGTTTGGAAGCAATTGGGGTTAAGTGACTTGCCCATGGTCACACAGCTAATAAGGGTCTTAGGCTGGATTTGACTTTAGGTTGGTGTTCTATCCACTTTGCCACCTAGCTGCCTCAGGCATTTCATATTTAACTGGACTGAGTCTCTTGAGCTCTGTGTGGAATTTTTTTTTTTTTACTCCCACATTCTTCCAACAGGACCTAGCACATTTCCCTTTCTTCTCCATAGGGCATCTATAGCCAGTAAAGTGGCTCTTGAAAGCCTTCCTGATAACTGCTAGTCTTGGGCATGTCAATGGTTCTTTTCTTCTAAAGCTGATTCTCTTATCAGCAGGCCTAGCTCTTTCCTAAGTCTGCCATATTAAAATAGCTACCTGCCACTGGAGAGTGAGATCCTTTTGTCATGGATTCAAATACATTCAGAGGTGCTCTTACATGGAAGGAGACGAGTTAGGCCTGTGTGGGTCTGTAGCAAAGGATGCCCAACCACAAGTACACTTAGATATCATCTAATTGAATTCTCTCATTATATAGATGAGGAAACTGGGCCCTAAAGCTCACTCAAAGCCTTGTAGGCAGTAAATAGCCCTGCTGGGATTTAAGCTCAGCTCATTTGACTCTAAATTCAGTACTCTTCCTAATGTATCATATTGATTGGAAGGTTGTTAGAAATCTCCTCTACTCCAAAATGTCTCTTCAACTGGCCTGGCCTGCGCATAACCTGAACTTCCCACATCACTTACTCTTTTCAGTGAGGGAATTGGAGGTCACTGTTAAAATGTAAACATTTTTGGGAAAGTAAAACATTCCCCTCTTAGCCATCACAAACAGTTTAGTTCAAATTATTTTAAAGCAGGAATTCTTTGTCTAGGGTCTGTGGACGTATTTCAGGGGGGAATCTGTAAACTTGGATGGGAAAAAATATACATCATTATTTTTATTAGCCTTTCATTTCCCCTGTGTAATACTATATGATTTATGTTACACATTTAAAAACAAGATTCTGAAGAGTCCATAGACTTTCTCTAAACTACCAGAGGTCCATGACCTAAGAAATTGTTAAGAATCTCTGGTTTAAAAGTAGCAGGTAAGGGCCCTGGACTCTAGCTGGCTTCTTTCCAAAATCTCCCATTATGCCAGCTGTGTAACTTTAGCCAGCTCTGAACCTCTCTGCACCTCAGTCTCTATAAAATGAGAGATAATAATACCTGCCTTATCTACCTACCACATAAATGCGGAGTATTTAGGTGGCCCAGGGAGGTTCTCCTTGGCAAGCATGAAAACACTAGGTGACTGGTTGGCATGGGACACTCAAAGCAAGTCAATCCAGGGGACATTAAGTGAGAGAAGTGAGCCAGAAAATAAACTTTAGCGTTCTGTCTAGCACTGGACCTATATGCATTCCATACCTCATAATATCACTAAAGTTTTATGAGTTTTGAAGCAAGCCTTTAAATCTACTCCATCTGTAATATTTCTCCCTGCAGTCCTGCTATCATCACACAAGAAAAGGATTCTAATTATAAGTCTTTTCAATTCAATTCAATTTAATGAGTACTATTTTTTTTGGTTTTTGTTTTTTTCTTTTTGCTAGGCAACCAGGGTTAAGTGACTTGCCCAGGGTCACACAGCTAGTAAGTGTCATGTATTGTGTGTCTGAGGCTGGATTTAAACTCAGGTCCTCCTGAATCCAAGGCCGGAGCTCTATCCATTGCTCCAGCTAGCTGCCCCTCGGTGAGTACTATTAAGAGCTTGTTATATGCCAGGAATAGTGCTGGACTTTGAGGACAAGAAGACAAAAATGAAAGAATCCCTCCCCTCAAGGAGTTCAAGTTCTACTGGGGGTATAATGAAGGGGAGGGGTGAAGGGTGAGGGAGATGGTATACAACAGGTTAATTATGGAGCTGGGAAGTTTTTGAAGAAAAAGAATCAATATGTATGAAATTCCAAACATCTCAGAAGCAAAAAAGCTCACTCACGGACCATCTGAATTAGTCTGTGATCAATGTTTCATGGATGCTAGTGATTTAAGGCTTCAAGCTGTTTTTAACTAGTACAAGGAAAAATAAAAGAGAAATGTTTGGAATTCCCAAAAACCTTGACCTGCATAGAGATTGATGCTACATTAATGAATAAAACCGCTAATTTGTCTCTAAAGAAGAAGTTGACCTTCAAGTTATACTGCTTTATATCTTACTAATATCTAGGATCATAAGTCCTATTTTAAAGCATTTTTCTGTCCTCACATAGCCCTTATTCCTTGCATTTGGCCTGACTGACTCTCTGTTTTTCTGTTATGCTGTCTTATCTCTGTAGGTTTTTAGTCAATAGCAGATTGGGATGAGAGGCCAATAGCTTATTATCAATATGCTTAATGTGTGCATTATAGAAAGTCTTCATTTCCTTACTAATCAATACTTATAAGCACTAAAACTCTATCTGCTAGGCTGGAGCTTTCTGACTGCATTTCCCAAGGACCTAATTGGAAAAAATAATATAAATGAAAAGTCAGAGGATAAGCTTCCCTTCCTCCTAAGACTGGTTTTTGTAAAAGTGGTGAGTATTGCTTGAGTGAGTAAGGTGAGTATTGCTTGAGTGACCTATGTAAAAGGGACCCAAGTCTCTCTTATAGGGTCTTATAAAGTCTATAAAGTCTTTATAGGCCTCCAAGATCAATGAAAGACAAAAATGTTATGTGGCAACCAAAAAAGCTAATACAGATAATTTCTCATTGAATCACCAGAAGCATCACATCTAGAATGAGGGAGCTGCCTTGTAAACCTTAAATTTCTATATAAATGTCAGCCATTGTTATTGTTGTTGTTATTATTATTATTATTATTATTATCATTATCATTATCCTCATTCTCATTTCATGAGAATGCAATTCAATGTGATTCACCTAGAAACTGTCCAGTGATAGGGGACAAGTTGTAATTCAACTATCATTCTTTTATGTTTAATGTTTAACAGACTATTATACAATGATTGCATTTCACAGTTCTGTAGGCTCATGGGAAGCCTCTTTGGGAAAGTTCTAGAAGTGGACAGAATAAGATGGGTGATATGTGCTGTGCTTCCTGCGTTTCCCATGTGATTTTGATTTCTCAGTTATTGGAAATGATTGTTCTATGCTCCTGTAGTCTGGTCAGGCCACATTTGGAGCACTGTGTCTAGTTCTGGGCACCATATTTTTATGAGAAATGTTTGCCACCAACTGGAAAATGACTTAACAAATTGGGGTACTTGAGTATAATGTAGTAATGCTGTACCATAAGAATTCAGAGAAGCATGGAAGACACATATGAACTGATTCATACTGATAGAACCAAGAAAGCAATGTACACGATTATAACAATGTAAACAAAAACAATAACAAAAAAGAAATTAATAAACCAATCAACAAGCATTCACTAAGTGAATTCACTCTGTGCCCTGGGCTTGGGGGCGGAGACAAAATTAAAAAAAGGAACAGTCTTAATCTCAAGGAGTTTATTCTGGAGTATGAAAATTCCACCATGGAATCTTCAATAACTCTGGAAGAGAGAGTGAGGCTGACAACTTTGTGCAACCCTGCCTCACTTAAATCCAGTTCACACATGAGTCAAGACATCACCCCACGATGTCGTTGGTCCTCTTTGGAAATGAAGGTCAAACAATAACCACAACAGCTGCCTAATTTCTAGTAGGAGGCATTACAACTTGAAAGCCCCCATATCTGCCATGCTCTTAGGATTAGATGAATCCCCATTATTAGCCTCAGCTACTGGTTCCAAGCTTGTTATCAGGGAAATATGGGGGAGTTGAAAAGAATTTAAGAGCCCTATCTAAAGGTCACAGGATTAGGGCTTTTTGGATATTCATGGTAGGGCTAAAAAGTTTCGGCTTTGGTATGGGAGGCAGTAGCTCAGAAAGAGATAAGACGGCACAAATAGAAAGGACAAAGTCTTCTATATTCATGTGAGAGTGTAGGTGGGACAGCCTAGGAGTGGTTCTGAGGAGATGGCAGAGAGGGGAACTCTCTACTCAGTCTATTTCACACTAAAACATTATACTGTTTTTGAGCTACATCAAAAAGATTCTGAAGGGCTTTTCAAGGAAATAACAATAAGTTATTTTGTGAATCCCATGTGTTCTGTGAATGCTAAGTAACAGGAGAGCAATCGTGAAGGCAAAGGATGCTAGACTCCAAGTGAAAATAAAATGAGACTTGAAGTTTTCTAAGAAAAAAAAAAACAAAACCCAAAACAATGTAGCTGAAACAACAAAGAAAGAATATACTTCCCAGGAGAAATGAAAATAGATATTCTGTTTTCAGTTTTGTTAGGAGTGGTGGTTTCTGTTTCCTTAATGCAAAATTGATCTGTAAGAGACAATGATGATGATGTCAACAACATGATAATAACTAGCTTTGATATAACTGTTTGAAGATTTTCAAAATGCATGACAAACATTACCTCATTTAATCCTTACCATGACCATTGGAAGTAAGTGCTATTATTATCTCCATGTTAAAGATAATAATGACAATGATAGTAATAGATAACATTTAAATAGTGCTTGTTATGTATCAGGCATGCTCATCATCGCATCATCACAACTAGGAAGCAGGTATTATTATTATCCCCATTTTATAGATGAGGAAAATAAAGTGAGCAGAGGTTAAGTGACTTGCCCACTGTCTCACAGCTAGTGTCTGAGGCAAGATTTGAACTCAGGCCTTCCTAACTCCAGGTTCAATCCTCTATCCACTGGGAATTTTTAGAATAAAATTTAGGAAGAAGAAGCATATTTACTCCAAGTGTAGAAGGAAAGTCTTAGCTCAGAACACAACTTTATTCTAATTGCTAAAGTGTGTCACTTATGTACTGGGGAGGGAAAGATTTTGGAGTCTTGCCTCCTACTGAGATTTTTTAATATGCTGTTGTTTACAAAGTCTAACAGAATGTGCACAATAACTTGTCAAAATGAACAATTTTATGCATGATGAAAGACGGCAAAGTGTATAATTCATTACCCCATTTGGTATAAAAATATTCCTTCTTGAGAAATAAACCATTTTTCTTCGGGCAATAGTCTCATCTAATCTTCCATAATCTATTCAGGTGAAAATAAGATTTGAAGCCAAAGATGACAACAAATATATTTTCACACATATCCTCCTGGCCATGATAACTGGTGAAAAAACCCTAACCACAGGATAATTAGAGGAAAAAAACTTTTCCTGGAACCTTTCATCTGAAGTTGCCAAAACATTTCTGCAAACCTGAATTTCTTAGGACTTAGATTCTCATTTTTCCCCAGTGAGAAAACAGATATTCAAAATAGCTTTATGTGAGTGAACTCAGATTGCAGAATTCCAATACTTGTATGCATGACACTACACTAATCTGCTCCTTTTCTTTTGTATCCTCAGTACTCAACACAGTGCCCAGCATGTAGTAGGTACTCAGTAAATATTGATTGATTGACTGATGGATTGACTGAGAAGCAGAGTAGGGCCATAGATTTGGACTCAAAATCAAATCCTGGATTTGAACCTTGCCTTCCCTAGTCTTCCTCTACCTGTGTGACCCTAGGCAAATCATTTTACCTCTTTGTTGTTGTTTTGTCATTTTTCAGTTGATCTCTTCATGACCCCATTTTGGTATTTTCTTGGCAAAGACACTGGAGTGGTTTGCCATTTCCTTTTCCAGCTCAACTTACAGATGAGGAAACTGAGGCAAACAGGGTTAAGTGACTTGCCCAGGGTCATTCAGTTAGTAAGTATCTGAGGCCAGATTTGAACTCAGGTCTTCCTGACTCCAGGTCTGGCACTCCATCCATTGAGCCACCTAGCTGCCCCCAAATTTCCTCTTCCATAAAATGAGGTTGGAGTAGATGGTCTTTGATGTCCCTTCCAGCTCTAAATCTATGATCTTATGAACTCACGAAGATTTCTTGAGAAAGACAATATATAAAGAGCTCTAGAGCTAAATGAGAATCAGGAGAACCTGAGTCTGAATCTGTGGACTGGAAACCAACCAGAGCTGCTGAAGGGAAACAGAGCTATGGACAAAGTTCTAATACCTCTATGAAAGGAGGCTTTGGGAGGAGCTGACTGTCCTATCCTCCAGCTCTCCAATCTAAGTGGAGAAGCAACTGAGGAGTTGACCAGGCTTTGAATATTGAAAAATGAGTCAATCAGCATGGGAATGAGATTTCTGGCAATCAGCTTATCCTAGGGGAAGGCAGGATCTTGTGTGACACTGAAACCAAGCAGAGCTGTTGAAGGACATGAGAGTTCAGGACTCTTACTAAACTCCAGTGTCTCCCTATTGTCTCCAAGAGGAAATAACAAATCCTCTTTTAGCAGGTGAAGACCCTCCTAATCTGGCCCCAATCAATTTACTTTTCTAGCCTTATTAGAGCTTAATCCCCATTCATGCTCCTGATGTCCCAACCAACCTGCTCTTCATACGGTTCCTCGGACTTGATCTCTTTGTGCCTTTTCAGGGATTGTCTCCCTTACATCTTAGAATCCTTGGTTGCTTTCAAAATTCAGATAAAGTGGTACTTTCTACATGAAACCCTTCTTGATCCCTCCCAGTTTGCAGTGCTCCCTCCAAATTACTCATATTTATTATGTATATGCATACAGGTTCGTACATGTGCACATGCACACACACACACACACAGAGTCTCCTCTAATAGAATTTAAGCTCCTTAACAGCGATGACTCTTTTTTTCTTCTTTCTTTCTTTCTTTCTTTCTTTCTTTCTTTCTTTCTGTCTGTCTGTCTGTCTTTCTTTCTTTCTTTTTCTTTCTTTCTTTTTATTTTTCTCCCTTCCTTCTTCCCTCCCTTCCTTCTTTTCTTTCTTTTTCTTTCTTTTTCTTTTCCTTCCTCCCATTCTTCTTTCTTCCTCCCTCCATTTCTCCTTCCCTCCCTCCTTTCTTTTTCTTTCTCCTTTCCTTACTTTCTTCCTCCCTCCTTCCTTCAGAACATCACATCTGAACATTTTCTCTGCATAAACACACATGCATGAACATTTTCTTTGAAATCTTCCAAATATATCAATCACTTCCGCAGTTTGAATTGCAAAAATTCCTACTAAGAACAAAGTCCATTCTTGGTCAGTAGTTAATGAGTGCTAATGACATGATGAAAAAAACATGAGCATTTCAGTATGGTCTGTCTTAATGAAACCCCCGTGAGTCACCAGGGCTTTCCCCATATATTTTGTGTTACATGTACCCACACCAGACTCTGAGGCAAAGAAGAACATTAGTGTGAGGATTAAAAGACTGTTCTATAGTGTATCAGTGATTGGCTAAGCCTACCTGGATCAGTGGATTAAACGTGTAGAGCTAAGGTGTTTGCCTCTATGCAGATACACAGAAATGTAATAGCTTTCTGTGAAATGGATCAGGTCCATTTAGCAAAGCCTGTTTGAGTCTGAATGGAACTCAGAGACCATTGCAATATCCCTGAAGACTGGTACTGTGGCCTCTGATGGAAGACCCCTTGTGATGGGGAACCTGCTGATTTCCAAGCAGCTTGCTCCATGTTTGGATAACTCTAGTGAAGAAGTTTGTCCTCATATCTAGCTGAAATTGGTTTCTTTGTGACTCATTAGTGTTTTTTTTTCTTTATATACATATATTTTTTATTTCTGGCTGGCAGTATATTGACCCAACTGGATGAGAGTGCTTGTGGAGTCTATCTTAGCATTATGCCATGCCTATAAAAGTTGCTTTTCTGTGTCCTTCAGAAAGATCTCAAATAACTGCTAGAGAATATTTATTTCCCTTGGCAGAGACTTTTGCATACTGTGGCTCAGTATTCCCAAGGCAGTCTATAAAACTTGCAAATATATATATTTACAGAATTGATATGAGCTATTTTATTGTGGCTTAATTAAAATTGACTTTAGGTAGAAATCAACATACATGGTATCTCTTAAAATTGCCCCAAAGGCAACTAGTCAGGTATGTTAGAAGAATGGCCCAGTGAGTGATGGTTCAGACAACCCAATTCCAAGCTATGTAAGGCATCTTAGATTAAAATCAATACCCTGGACAGCAACCAAAAAGCATAAAAGACAGCGAGGACTACGAAGCAATTTGCTTCATGCCCCCAATATCCATAACTTAAAGCTGTTGCATTATAGCATCTACTGCAGTAAGATCTATAATTAAAGTCAAAACATCAGGCTATAATATAAATGCTTTTCTCAGTTGCCAGAAACTGAGTGGGTAAAAAAATAATCCTATTTGTCTGAAATATTCCATGCTGGATCCAAGACAGACTTGTTCTTGAAAGTTAAGCATAATGAGTTTGGCTGTGACCGAATTATATAAGTACGGGAAAGTGAACAACTCTAGACTATATAAATGAAATTCAATCTTTTTTATGTTCATACATCTCAAAAGATGGCTAAACTCTAGCCCTATCCCAAGGTGGGAAATCAAGGCTACTCTTCTAGTATATTTGGGAAAATAGTTCCATAAAACTGAAACCCCTCACTTATCTCAACAATTTCATCCTTGTAGAGCTTGCTTTAGGTGCCATTAAGGTAGTTCTGGATTCTATAGAGATGTCTAACACCCTCTTCCCACCTTCCCTCCCTAGTACCTTCCTTTTGAAATTACCTTCAGTTTACACTATGTACATATTATATTATTCCTCTATTAAAGTGTGGATTCTTTAGGGCCAGGGACTTCATTTTCACTTTTCTTTGTATCCCTGGCACAGTGTCTGGCACTGCAAACTGACTCACCTGAGAGTTGTCTGGGGCACCAAGAAATTAAGTAACTTGCTATGGGTCAGTCATATATTGCATGTCTGAGGAAGGACTTGAACCCAGGTCTTTCTGACTCAGGGGAACTCTGTCTCTTCTGACATAGCTGCAAATGCTGGAGGTACTAGATTTATAGGCAGCTAGGTGGTACAGTGGATAGAGCAATGACCCTGGGGTCAGGAAGATCCAGAGTTCAAATCCCACCTCCCTTACTAGCTGTGTGACCCTGGGAAAGTCAGTTAACCCTGTTTGCCTCAGTTTTCTCATCTGTAAAGTAAGGTGGAAAAGGAAATGGCAAACCACTCCGGTAGCTCTGCTAAGAAAACCCCAAATGGGAACAGGAGGAGTCTAACATGACTGAAATGACTGAACAACAACACCAAATTCATGTCAGTCAATTAATATGCTATTTCATTGTGGGGAAGGGAAAAAGTCCATCTTCTATTTTTAAAGTTGTCTTTTTTTAGGCTGGAAAAAATTCTTCTAAAAGTGGCACTTTGCTCTCCTTTCAAGAAAGTCGGGGGTATTCAAATGCATGCTATAGTAAGGCAGGCATGATAAATAAAGAGGAGTCACTTGCTCAATGTCATGTTAGCAGCAGGAAATAAAATATTTCCACATGAGTTTGGTGGCTATTTGAGCATTGTAATTTAATGGCTTATATTTCAGTGTCTGATAAGGGTTTAATTGAGGTGATTTTTGTAAAGCTATTAATAATTTAGTAAGATGACAGATAAGTAATATCACATATGGAACTTTTCGAACTTAGATTTATGAAAGTAACCTGACATAGGGAACTGAGGTGTCCTAGCAACCCAAATAACAGCCAGTTCAGAATTCCTCCTTCCAGTACAGATCAGAAATGAGAGAACTGCTGCCATCTCATAGGGAACCAAACTTCAAAAACCAATTGCTCATATTCCATGCCAAGCACAAACATGGAGCTTGGCTAGGGAAGGGAGTGAAATAAAGCTTCTCACGGATAATGAGGATTAAAAGATTGCTCTGTAGGGTATCAGTGGTTGACTAAGACTACCTATATCAGAGAATGAATGAAAAATGAACCTTATTCCTATTACTGTCCAGTCTGCCTTCCAGAAACATAATGATGACATTGGGATAATAGGCTTAGCCAACAGTTCAAGCCAACAAGGAGGCCATGAAAGAAAAGAAGCCATTTCTTGAAGTGGGGACTCAGGTCAAGGGAAGTATAGGAAAGGAAGACCATTATCCAAAGTGAATCTAGAAGTCATTTGAGTGGATGATTTGTAGTCCTAGACTTGTCTATAACCCAAAGGAATAAATTTTTGAAAAAAAATTAATCTCAAAAAGTATATTCTTCCAATAGTTACATATAAATGGAATGCCTGTCCTAAACCTTTGTTTTAGTGCACAATTTTTTTAAATGTATGGTTCTAATCACAGCCTTGTCTGTACAAAGGGATACGAAGATAAAAAAAAAATGAAACAATCCCTGCCCTCAAGGAGCTTATATTTGATCAAAGCAGGCAACAAATGATAATGTGTCCTTGATTATTCTTCTACCTGAAGGTAGATTCTGACATATGGTCATTCAACGGGAAATCAAAGCAAATGTGAACTTAACGTATTTATTTGAATGTCTTATCTTTATACAAATATATAACCAAATGAAGGCATGACAGTGTACAATGAGAAACCAGAAAACAAATGGCATCATAAACAATAAAATACAAAACTGTCAAACATCAAGACCTTGTTGCCATTGTCATCTGTAAAAACTACACATCAGCCTAGTGAGAGTCAACTAATCGCACTCATTAATAGCTCCTCCTTCCAAGAAAAGATGTATGGCTTTTTCACCTCTATTCAAACATTTGCATTAATAAAAGCCAATGATCCCTAGTACATAAGAAGAATTAAATCTAACCCCATGGATGATTTGAACATACTGTCAATTTGTACATTGCACAAATAAATGAACCATAAAAAATTAATCAGACACTAGCAATGGATCCACTAACTAAGTTTTTTTTTTCTTTACAGTGTTTCTAAGCAACATAGGATTTACAGATTCTATGTAAATTAGGTTTTTAAAGTACATGCACGTAAGGCTCCATGCTATTATCAACGATTTGGAAAACCTGAATTTTTTTTATTGATGCAATTAGGTGAGAAGGATAATTAGAAAAAAGGAAGACACTGTCATCCCAGAATGTTCAAATTCCATGTCAAGGTATCCAACTTGGGCCTTAGTTTCCTCATCTGTAAAATGAACTGGAGAAGGAAATGGCAAAACACTCCAGTATCTTTGTCAAGAAAACCCCAAATGGGATCATGAAGAGTCGGGCATGACTGAAACAACCGAACAACAAAAATGAGCATAATAACACAACAGGGTGGGACCTCCCCCCCCAAGGATGAAGATAATAGTCCTTTTAGTTGTTGTTGTTGAGTTATGTCCAACTCTCCATTTGGAGTTTTCTTGGCAAATATGGAATGAGAAAACTGAGGCAAACAGGATAAACAGAGACTCGCCCAGGGTCACACAGCTAGTAAGTATCTGAGGTCATATTTGAACTCAGGTCTTCCTGACTCTGGGCCTGATACTCTATGCACTATGGCACCACCTAGTTCCCCCTTACTCTACTTTTAGCTTCCTCATAGATGGGAAGCCTGGATCTTAGTGAGGTGAGTTTCATTGTTTTGATAAATTAAAGAAAGACATTGAGCAGAACAGCTGAAGGAAGGTGGTTTTGGATGCTCTTTGCTCAAAATCAGATAGCCATAATAGTTTTGACATTAAAAAAGTTTTATGTCTTTGACTATTCAACCAGATGGTAAGCTCCTTGAAGGCAGCTTGTCTTGTAAAAAACACTGTGTTGGCAGCCAAATGGGTTCAAACCCCATCTCTGACACTTACAAGCTGGGTGATCATGGGCAAATCACTGAACCTCCTAGCCTTAGTTTGCTTATCTAAAAAATGGGGACAATACCCCTGTCCATAAGTACCCACCTCATAAATTTGTTGTGAAGATCAAAAGAGATATTGAGACTGTAAAATATTTTGTAAATTTTAAAGTGTTAGAGAAACCCTTCAGTAATTATGCTTATTACTACATTGTGTCATAGAATATCAGATTAGGAAGGGACCTCAGAAGTTATTGAATTCAACCCCAACCAAACAAGAAGACCTTCTATAATGTGCATGAAGGAGGATCATTCCTGTTTTGCCTTGACATCCTCTTATGAGGAGGAACCTGCTGGGATAGAGGAAAGAACACTGTAGTTGGTGTCAGGAGACAGAAGATTAAATCTCAGCTCTGCTGTTTACTAGCTGGGTGACCTTGGGCAAGTCTCATCCTCCATGGACCTCATCAGTTTTCATCATCAATAAAATTAATTCAATTATTGAGTCCAATGATGTCTAAGGCCCCTCCTGGCTCTAAAGCTATGTTGTTATGAATATCATTCAAGGATCTAGTTAGCTGAATGTGGAGATGCTGTCAGGGAATGAATTTCTTTCAGGCACAGAAATTCGTGAAGATCATCTCCTAATGAACTGGAGAAGGACATGGTAAACCACTCCAGTGTCTTTGCCAAGAAAACCTCAAATGGAGTCACCAAGAGTTGGACATGACTGAAATGACTCATCAACAACAAAAAACCTGGAAAGAAAGAGACTGGGGGTCATGGAGGAGTAGGAGGGAGAGACCATAGCTGTCTTCAAGTATATGAAAGGTTGGCATACGAAACAAGGGTTAGATTTATTCTGTTTGACTCCAGAGGGCACAACCTAGAGTAATGAATGGAGAGATAGAAATTCCATATGGGCACACTTAGGCTTGATGCCTAGCAATGTTAGTTTCCTAACAATGATGGCTATTCACAGGTGCAATGGGCTTCCCCAGGAGGTGGCTAACTAGGGGGTCTGTAAGCATAGGCTGGGTGACCATTTATCTGGTATGGCACAGTGAAGATTAATTTTTCAATCTCTGTTGGAAAAGACAGACACAAAGGTCCCTTCCAACTGTTAGATTCTGTGATTCTATAAAATGTGAAGTGTCTGTAAGCAAAGACTAAGCCACTTCTCCTTATTATAATCCCAGGGCTCTTTCCACTACATGATAATCTTTAAGATAGAAAAAGTGAACCCTGGGGATCTCAGGAGTGGTACAAAAGGGTGTGTGTCTCTTTGGTACTGCTTGTGGAGGATGCACATATCAAGTGGATTGGCTATGTAAGCCCTCAGGACCAATTGATAAGAATTGTGACTGCCTTTGGAGGTAATGCTTGCTCCACACTGAGGAAGTCCTCTGGGCCATCACAGTATCTACATCTTGGGAGAGACTCAATGAAAGTAAGCTCTGGGTATTAGTTGTCTTAGAGGTACCAAGAGGCTGGGCCTAACACTGTGGAGCTGAGGAAATTTGCCTTCCTCCCCTCCCCGTCCTCTATTCTCCATGTCTTCTCTTATCATCCAAGGTACCATCATACCAGATACTGGTTTCCCTGGGATGTCACCTTCACTTCTACTCCTAAACAATCCCTTATGCTCCTAAACTTTCCTGACCCTTTCTTGAACAAAAAGTTACCTGTGCTATTTTCTATTCCATCAGCAACCTGACTAGCTAATCTGATAAATTAATTTGGGATTCACTTTTAATTTATAATAACATTTACATTTTCATTAGGGGCTTTACTGCTTTAAACTAAAGGAGCTATGTGGTCATTTCATACTGTATAGCCAGGCCAATGGAGAAGAATTTGATTGTTGAAAGGGGGAGGTGCTTATAGAAACAGAGTTAGAAAGGACATTAGACAGCATTGCATCTAAGGATGTATTCAAGGTTATGAGAAATTAGATGACTTTTCCCAAATGACACAGGTCTAGTTAGTGGCAGTTAGTACCAGGAACACTGATCTCTTGACACAGCCCAGTGATCATTATTCCATATGGTAACACTCCAGATCGGCTTCAAATGATACCATGCAGATGCCCAGGTGTCTTGTCTACGTGCAGAGCGAACCTTGGCTACTAGGAGATATGTCATATCCTTCACAATAGAACCTGAGTGAACTCTATTATGGGATGTCTACCATTTCTTGTACCATGAGAAAACGTGGAAGAATCTTTATCTTCCTATGACTAAAATAATGCCAAATGACAAATTAAGCCACAAAAAGACTGCATTCTGAAGTCAAACTCTAGAAAAAAAGCAAATATATCCCTCAGAGACACATGGCATGTTCTGCTCTCTTTTTTCTCGCATTGGTTATGTAATACTCCTAAAGTTCTACCCAATGTGTCATTGTGACATTTAGATGACCTTGACAGGAGAGAACACTGTCATGACATGGCCTGGTGACAGCTTTTATCCATGGATTTAACTATGAACTCTTAAGCCTTGACTTAAAGTTTCCCTCCTATTCACTCCCCATGGTCAATACTCTGTGATGGCGGAATTTCAGAGCTGAAAGTGCCTCAAAGGCCATCTAGTCTACCCTATACCTGAGCAAGGCCTTTGAAGCCCATTAGGCAAAATGGAATCCAAAGAATGATTTATATCAGTAGAGTCCAGCTCAAATAGAACGGGATCCTTGTTGGCCACATACTGGCTTAGAAAAACACAAATTAACATTATCTATGTTGTATTGCATGTTTATTTATTTTGTTAAACCTTTCCCAATTACATTGTAATCTGGTGAGTTTGAAACCTATGATTTTTAAAAGTTTTTACACAGTGGATTCTTCCAAGTTTTCCCTTTCTACTTGCCTTCTTTTCTTCCCCCAAAAAAGGATTTTGTGAAGACTGCGTCATGAAGTACCTAAGAACAACGTAAGAAATCAGACTCTTAGCTTTAAAAACCTCCCTATCCTGAGAATTTTGGAGATCATTTGGGCCAAGATCATTAGAAGTCCTCATCTCCAAAATGAACAGTTATTAGCAACAAAAGCTAAAGAATGGAGACTTGAATTTCAGGTGCCAAGCCTCCCTCTTAGCATCTCCTCCCCCTCTCCACATATGGGTACAGAGTAGCTGCCTGAAAAAAAAAATCCCACAGAAACTCTCCAGGTGGGAAGAGAGAAAATAAATTCTTGTTAATGGTGGGTGGGTGGAGGGAATAATATAATTAAGAAGCTTCTTGAAATGACATTTCAGTTAAAATTCCCCATTGTTACCTTTTTGTGGTTACGAGCTGATGGGCATCCCTGTGGAAGGAAGCATTGAATGGGCAGCTCAGGAGCAGCAGGAGGCCAGCTCGGGCAGAGCCCCAGGTGTAGCTGGGCTCTTGTTCTTACCTGGTTTGCTGGCAGACACAGCAGAGCCACACCCTCTCCTTTTTCTGGTAGGAACTGCAGCTTTTGCAGATGTTGTACTTGCAGTCACAGCACTGACGCTTGGTGTTGAGGAGAAAGGTGAAAGGGGTGCAGCAGCGCATGCAACAGTGCTCCGTGAACTGACGGTGCTTGGACAGGATGCTGCACTTGCTGCCTTCTTCATCCAGCTTTTGCTTCATCTCGCTGGAAAACCCACAAGAGGAAAGAGAGAAAACAGCGCATGAGAACCTCCAGCCAGAACTGGACCTGCCTGATGCCTCCTTCCCCCTTTCCCAGGTAATCATTATCACCTAGAATCTTCAATGAATCAGTGAGCATTTGTGAAGCACTCATTTTTGTGCTAGAGAGTAGGCATACAATGACAAAAGTGGAAGTGTCCTAGCCAACAAGTGTGTGTTTATATATACATATATATGTATATATCAGTCTGGGAGGGGAAGACCCTCAGAGTTCCTGGCCAAGATAGAAACAATTGCTATTCCATTCACTCTGAGCCAATTAGGGCCCAAACAATGACCAAGTGGGACTGGAGTGGGATTTATTGTTGGCCAATCAATGAGATGCATCTATATCATATAGAGAGACAGAGAAAGAGAAAGACAGAGGTGGGAAGAGAGAGAGGGAATGATGTAGAGAGATGGAAAGAATGAGGGAGGGAGGGAGAAAAGAGAGAGGGAGAAAGGGAGGAAGAGAGAGGAGGAGATAGAGGAAGGGAAGGATACAAGAAAAGAGAGAGGAAGGGATAGAAAGATAGAAAGAGAAAAGGAGAGATGGAGAGAGGGAAGGAGGAGAGACACACACAGATAGAGAATATAAAAATAGTTAAAGACAGGGATAGAGGGCAGCAACAGTCAGTGGAACCAGAAAATCTTCATGTATGCAGCTGTACCTTGAAGGAAGAGAAGTTTTCTTTGAGATGGAGGTGAAGGAGGAGTGCATTCCAGGCATGGGAAATAGCCAAGGCAAAGGCTCTGAGACAGGAGATGATGTGCTATGTATGAGGAGCAGAGAGAAAGCCTGTGCGGCTGGATGGCAAGAGTATGAGATGGAAGGTAATGTACAAAGAGGACTGAAAAAGAGTGGGGCCAGGTGGCAATGGGCTTTAAAACTAAACAAAGTCTTCCTGGAAAATGGCCAGAGACTGCAAGTACAAGGGCCTGTTCAATTACCTTACTTCGTGATGTCAGTGACCCTCTAGAGAGGAAACACAATTTGGGGGCTCGGTTTAATTTCTAGTTCTATACTTGGAAGATCACAATCATTTGCTATGGGTAAGAGAAACACTTAATCCAAATCTCTTTATACAGAGACTGGATTAAGATATGCAAACCATTTTAAAACCAGGCATGCCCCAGAAAGAATAATACCTTCAAGTTAAGTGAAGCTTTTCTTTAAAGCCACTTAGAGCATTTGTTTAAAAACATTAATCTGTGCCAAGGGGATGTGCCTCCAAATCCTGGCCGTGCTTTTTTTAGGTGTTGGAACCTGTGATTTCTTCAGTATGCAGTGTTCCTTGCAATGAAACAATCTCTACCAACAAAATCCCCAACTGTACTACAACTTATTTATAACCTTAGAGAATTGTGAATAACATTAAAAGGTTAAGTGACTTGGCCAGGGTCAAGCAGACAGTATGTGCCATGCTACAGACTTGAACCCACTTCATATATGCAGAAAACAAAGCACTGGAAAGTTAGATGACATGTCAGTGATGGTCAAACAAAGATAAAAATTCACGTACTCTGGCTTCTTTTCCTGGTCTCAATTGCTGCCATCCCCCTCTCCCCATTAGTCTACTAAAGACTGTGGGATTATCAGTTCCCATACTAAAATTTTGAAGTGCCTAAGTGAAAAAAATGATCTGATAATAATTATAATAATAATGGTGATAATGATAATAACAGCTAGCATTTATATAGTATTTTAAAGTTTGCAAAGTGCTTTACAAATAGAATCTCATTCGATCCTCACAACAAAACTGTGAGTTAACTACCATTGTTATCTCCATTTTACAGATGAGGAAACTAAGAAGAGAGGCTGAGTAACTTGCTTAGGGTCACATGTCTTGGAAATGTCTGAGGCAAGATTTGAATTGGGTCCTCATGACCCCAGGTTTAGCACTCTACCTACTAGGTGACCGAGCTCTCTCTATTATCAGAGATAACATGAAACCAGTTGAAAAAGACAATTTTGTTACATTCATAAAACATACTGTATCAATTTGTTTAATGTCGATTGAATTCCCATACCATTTACATGCCCAGATTGACAATATTGCCTGGCATCTGGACTCAAGAAACATTTGGGCATTTGAAAAACAAATATTCTTTATGTACCATAGTTACAGTTGTCCAAAACAGTTTCTCTTTTCTCTTGGAAAATCTGGTAGGAAAATCACTCTGTAGAAGGTGATCTGCAGGTAGGGCCACTAGCTGACTCAGGTTAAATCATTGCTCCTTTTCCTAATTATTCAGCATAATCTCAATGAACCAGAAGTAGAAAATTTTTTTTGGAAGGTGCAAGTGAAATCTTTCCATTGCTGAATTGTAAAGGTACTTGTTGGCTAAGTGATTATGGAACAAATAGCATTTGATTTAGATCAAAGATACTCCAAAAGACTAATTTCCCAAGATCACCTTCATTGGTATAAATACACTCAGAGGTAAATGTGTTAGAACCTATAGGACTGTGATAATTCAATTTAGAAAAGAGAAAAACTTTTATGACAGTGAGGATATTTTGACACTGGGAACCTAATGAGGCACTTCTGGAGAGCGAAGGCAAGTGATGTAACTCATTGTAGCTAAGTTTAGCAAAAGTATTTCATCCTAATGAGGAGAAATGGGCTAGGCTACCCAGCAAGTAACTTTTAACAGGTCACTTTGTGATGAATGTCCCCAACAGTTGCCAAAGAAAGTTAACTTGCAGAGCCATGAAGTGGTAGCTAAATTAACTATATTTGTAACACCAATAGAACTCAGAAAACACATTTTGCAAATGCCCAGATTTTTACCTGACTCCAAATGTCACTCACTCATTATTACAGAGCTAAGTACATGAGATTGAGTATGTTTAATCAACAGAAAATCATTATTCATAGTCCTCTCTCATGAAGGAAGAGTAGCCAGCTGGAGTTCCATGATATCCAGGACTGAACCCATTTTCTTTGCCCTTAAATATTCCCCTCTTCCCAACTTCCTTATTTCTAGAGAAAGCATTACCACTTTTCCAGTCATCCTCAAGTTTCAAGATTTCAAGTCATTCTCAGATTCATACTCATTGTTTCACCTCCAAAATCATCCATATTCAATTGGTTGCCAAGTCTTCACAATTCTTCCTCTGCATTTCTTGCATTCATCCACTTCTTTCCCCTTATAACACAATTATCCTAATTCAGGCCATCATCCCCTCTTGCCTGAAATATTGCAATAGTCTCCCAATTAATTACCTTCATTCAATGTCCTTCTCTAATCTATTTTTCACATGGCAACAAATTAATATTCCTGAAGCAATGGTCCATCCATGTTATTTTCTTACTCAAGAAATAAGTTGCCCCCATTCTTAAAAAAAAAATCATCAGACCCTACCATCCCCTCAAACTTTCATCCTAGATCTCACTTCCTTTTCTCAGCCCAAATCCTTGAAAAAGCTCTCTTCACTTGGTACCTCCATTTTCTCTGCACTCACTCATGCTTTGATCCATTATAAGCTGACCTCATTGCTCAGTAGAAACTGCTCTCTCCAAAGTTACCAATGACCTTTTTGATGCCAAATCAGATGGTTTTTTTTCAGTACTTATCCTTCTCAACCTATCTGCAGCATCCGACATTATCATCCCCACCACCTAGATGTTCTCTTTTGTCTGGATTTTCACAATGCAGCTTTCTCTTGAGTCTTTTACTTCTTTGATAACTCCATCTTAGTGTCTTTTATTGGTTCATCATCCGTGTCATGCCTTCTAATCGTAGTATTCCCCAAGGTTTTTTTCTTAGGTTCTACTTTCTTGACAACCTCATTAGCCCTCAAGGCTTTATCATCTCTGTGTAAATAGTTCACAGGTGTGCACATACGTAGGTGTCTGCATACATGTTATATACATGCACACACATGTACATAATATACATATACTTATATATGACGTGTAAACACATGTATATATACAATCTATACACACATACATCTCTCTCTCTCTCTCTCTCTCTCTTTGTGGCTAAAGACTGATGGAAAAAAGTCTGTGGAAAGGAAGAGAATATGAAAATGAATAAGAAAGAGCAGCAAGATTGTCTAGGAGGAGCAAAGCCATGGAATCGAGAGCACAGGTAAAAGGACTAGACTTAGCAAGGAATGGAGATCCCTCTACTTTTTTTTTCTTTTTTAAAAATTGTTATTTATTTTTAGTTTTAAACAATTCCCTTTTATAAGATTTTGAGTTCTAAATTTTTCCCCTTCCCTTCCCTCCCTCCCCCCCAAGATAATATGTAATCTGATATAGGTTATACAATCATATTACACAATCATATTAAATATATTTCCACATTAGTCATGTTATGAAAGAAGAACCAGAACAAAAGGGAAAAACCATGAGAAAGGAAAAAAAAGAGCAAATAGTATGCTTCAATCTGCATTCAGATTCCATAGTTCTTTCTGTGGACGAGGATAGCAATTTCCATCATGAGTCTTTTGGAATTGTCTTAGGTCACTGAATTGCTGAGAACAGCTAAGTCTATCATAGTTGATCTTGGCACAATGTTACTGTTACTGTGTACAACGTTCTCCTGGTGCTGCTCACTTCACTCATCATCAGCTCATGTAAGTCTTTACAGGTTTTTTCTGAAATTTGCCTGCTTATCATTTCTTATAGCATAGTAGCATTACATTCATATACCAGAACGTGTTCAGCTATTCCCCAATTGATGGGCATCCTCTCAATTTCCAATTCTTTGCCACTACAAAAAAAGCTGATATATTTTTGTACATGAGGGTCCTTTTCCCTTTTTTCTGTGATCTCCTTGGAATATAGACCTAGTCCTGGTATTGCTGGATCAAAGGGTATGCACATTTTTATAGCTCTTTATACATAGTTCCAAATCATTCTCCATAATGGTTGGATCAGTTCACAACTCCACCAACAATGCATTAGTATTCCAATTTTCTCACATTTTCTCCAACACTTATTTTCATGTTTTGTTGTATTAGCCACTCTGATAGGTGTGATGTAGTACCTCAGATTTTTTTTAAATTTGCATTTCTCTAATCAATAGTGATTTAGAGCCTTTTTTCATATGACTATAGATAGCTTTAATTTCTTCATCTGAAAATTGCCTGTTTATGTCCTTTGACCATTTATCAATTGGGGAATGACTTGTATTCTTATAAATTTGAGTCAGTTCTCTATATATTTTAGAAATGAGGCCTTTATCAGACACACTGGCTATAAAAATTGTTTCCCAACTTTCTGCTTCCCTTCTAATTTTGGTTGCATTGGCTTTATTGTGCAAAACCCTTTTAATTTAATGTAATCAAAATTATCCATTTTGCATTTCATAATGTACTCTATCTCTTATATGGTCATAAATTCTTCCCCTTTCCATATATCTGACAGCCAAACTATTCCTTGCTCTCCTAATTTGCTTATAGTGTCACCCTTTACATCTAAATCATGTACCCATTTTGACTTTATCTTGGTATATGGTGTAAGATGTTGGTGTATGTTCCTGCCTTACTATTTTCCAATTTTCCCGGCAGTTTCTGTCAAATAGTGAGTTCTTATCCTAGATGATGGAGTCTTTGGGTTTATCAAACAGTAGATTACTATAGTTATTGACTACTGTGTCTTGTGTACCTACCTTATTCCACTGATCTACCACTCCATTTCTTAGCCAGTACCAAAAAGTTTTAATGATTGCTGCTTTATAATACAGTGTTATAACTGGTACAGGTAGGCCATCTTCCCTTGCATTTCTTTTCATTAATTCTCTTGATATTCTGGACCTTTTGTCCTTCCAGATGAATTTTGTTATTATTTTTCCCTAGCTCTATAAAATAATTTTTGGTAGTTTGATTGGTATGGCACTGAATAAGTAAATTAATTTAAATAGAATTGTCATTTTTATGTATTAGTTTGGCCAACCCATGGGCAACTGATATTTTTCCAATTATTTAGATCTGACTGTATTTGTGTGAAAAGTGTTTTGTAATTGTGTTCATATAGTTTCTGGGTTTGTCTTGGCAGGTAGACTCCCAAATATTTTATATTGTCTACAGTTACTTTAAATGGAATTTCTCATTGTATCTCTTGCTGCCAGGCCCTCTACTTCTAATATTGGTAGGAAGAAGAAAGGGTGGGTGATGGCTGCCTTCTAAAGTTTTTTCAGCCTTGCTATCTTCCCTCAGCCCTGTAGTCCTCCTGCACTATCATCTGACCTATTTATGTAGCTAAGGACCTTCAGGCCTTGCCACTAATGATCTGTTAGATCTTCTAGGCTTCTCCCTCTATCCAAGGCTGAACTCTCTTCTGTGTTTTGTCTCTTCCAATTAGAATGTGAGACCCTTGGGAACAAGGACTGTCTTCTTCTTTCTTTTCTTTTTTGTTTGTTGGGCAATGGGAGTTAAGTGACTTGTCCAGGGCCACACAGTCTGAGAGCAGATTTGAACTCAGGTCCTCCTGACTGCAGGACCGGTGCTCTATCCACTGCACCACCTAGCTGCCCCTGTCTTCTTCTTTCAGGTTGCATCCTCAGTACTTAGTACAGTGCTCAGCACAGAGTAAGCACTTACTAAATGTATTTTCACCATAAACTTAATCACACAATGAATCATTCCCTCATTCATTCGTGGATAATGGTAACAGTTTGAGGAATGCAGTAATGCAACTGAGAGAGCTCCCACTAGATGGCCACAGCTTTCTAAGTGAATTAATCAATCAACAAGAATGGTCTTTAAGAACCTACTATGCACCAAACATTGTGCGAGGGCCCTGAAAGTGGGTAGCTATGTCATCTGTTTTAATTATGAGGTTTGTGGGTGCAGCTCAGGATTTATAGAGGCGGGAAGAATTTTGTCGTAATCACTTCAGGAAATGGATTGGACAGTCAATAAAGATAGAGGCAAAGGATTGCAAAGTACCAATGAGGGCCCACGGTAGTTAACCATAGACCATGGTAGGTAGGCGAAAACAACTTCCTTATTGTCTCTAGTAATTAGTAGGTTAGAGGCAGGAATGGATAAATTAGATAGTGGGGGATATTTACAGTTGAGTCTTAGCAATGGCTAAAGGTCAGGGGGTGAGGGATTCTAGTGTGATATCTGATGAATTATGAAAGTGATAGCTCTTGGATCACAATTAAATATGAAAGCAATTGAAAACAGAGGGGAAGAAGTAGACTAGGACAACAGGAAGTAGTTAAGGAAATGTGAAGATAACAGAAAGTGTACTATGCTTGCTGAAATTTAATGATATCACTATTCCCATGGGGGTGCTAGGCGGCATAGTGGAGAGAGTGCCAGGCCTGGAGTTGGGAAGACTCCTCTTTGTGAATTTGAATCAGGCCTTGGACAGTTACCAGCTGCGTAACCTTGGGCAAGTCACTACCTAACCCTGTTTGCCTCAGTTTCCTCACCTGTAAAATGAGCTGGAGAAGAAAATGGCAAATACTTCAGTATCTCTGCCAAGAGACACTCCAGTATCTCTGCCAAGAAAACCCCAAATGGGGTCACAAGCAGTTGGACACAACCGAAATGGCACAGGTTCCCTATACCCCATTCTTGTGGTACCCAAAAGGGCAATGGGGAAATCATCACAACTAAATACACACATGTTGATAATGAGCAAAACTTATATAAAAACAAAGTGGCAGGGTTCTGTAATGTCTTCTAATTGGTTGCTGGACCTGGAATCTTTCCCCACTTCTATCCATTCTCCACTTGGTCAAAATGATTTTCCTAAAACACAAATCTGACCGTGTCATCTTCCTACTCAATAAACTCTTATGGCTCCCTATTGCCTCAAGGATGAAATAGAAATTCTTCTACTTGGCATTTAAAACCCTTTCGGTCTCCTCTAGGCTTCTTATTCTTTACTTTCCTCCAAGAACCTACTATCTGGTTATCATTTGGTGTTCCTCACACAACACTATCCCCTAATAGTCTTCACTGGCGTTGGCATTGGCATGGAGTGTCCTTCATGGCTGGAATGTTCTTCCATGTCACCTTCAACTCCTCCTTTCCGTGGCCTCCTTCAAGACTCAGCTCAAATGCCACCTTTTGCAGGAGACCCTTCCCTCATAGAGCTTCAGTTTCCTATTTGGGAGATAAGTGGGTTGGATTTGTTGACTTACATAGTCTCTTCTAGCACTAAACTTATATTGCTCCTCTAAGGTCCATTCTAGCTCTAAATCCTGTGTTCTAGGAACAGATTGAAACTCATTTCTAATTTTAAAAAAAGCATATAAAAACACACTTTTACTTAAAAGAGATCAAAAGAGAAAATCTATACACCATCAATTCATCTGATCACTATCTTTATGAATTCTAATAGTAAGGTATATGAAATGGATTCGATCATTTTCAGTCCCTAGGCAACTATACTATATTTTGAGAAAAGAGGATTTTTGGCGAATTTCTGCTGTGTCTATCCCATTCTCTACATTTGCACAACCACTACTATCCCAGTTCATTCCCTTCTAACCTCTCATCTGGACAATTGTGATAACCTCTTTTTTTTTGGGTCTCCCTTCTTCCAGTCTCTCTTCTTGATGACTCATCTTTAACATAGCTGCCAAATTATCTTCTTAAAGTTTAACGTATTACTCTGCAGCTAAAAAAAGTCTTCAGTGGCCTTCTAGCTGGGTGACCTTGGTCAAGTCACTTTATCTCAGTTCTTCAAGCAACTATAAATTATAAAGAGATGACTAATCTGCATTGGGAGAGGGAATTTCTTACCCTAATTAAATAACAGATCCATCCCCTTCCCTCTTCCTCCTCCAAATAAAGCAACATGTCACAGCCCCATAGTATTGCTGTGTTGTGTAGTGTTGTGTTGATGCTAGGATTAAATACAGATTCCCTAGACTGGCATTTAAGGTATTCTGCCGCATGAATCCCACCTGCTTTTCCAAATTTGCCTCATGCTCTTGACCAGACAAACCAGCTTACAAGCTGCTCCCCGACATGTCCCATCCTAGCCTTTGTACGCAGGCTAGGACCTAGGCACCATGCCTAGAATGTACCCTCCCTCCTTACTTCTATCTCTTAGAAATCTTTGCTTCCCGGAAGGCTCAACTGTAATGCAACATTCCATGAAGAACCTTCCCTGATTCTCCTTGTCTTCTCAAATCACTTTGTATTTACTTATCTGTGTTCACATTGTGTAACCCCAACAGAAGGTAAACTCCTTGAACACAGTGAAAAGAGAGCTGGCCTTGAAGTGAGGAAGACCTAGGCTCAAGCCCAGGATCTTCTAACACATAATGTAAGCTGGGTGGTCTTGGTCAAGTCACAATCTCGGTTCTCAAAAAGGGATGGCCACTCTGTATCAGAAGAAGGAATTTCTTACCCTAAAGAAATAACAGATCCCAACCCTTTCCTCCTCCTCCTCCAAATAAAGCAGTATGTCACAGCCCCACAGTGCTGCTGTGAAGGTCAAATAAGAATATGTACAAACTGTTTTAAAAACTTTAAAATACTCTGCAAAAGGCTGCTACTATTAGTCTTTGTAGCCCTGATGCCTACGATGATCCTTTACACATAGAAAGTGCTTAATAAATGTTATTGAACCGAACTTAACTGAGTTGTTGATCCCAGTGTGATTGTCTTTTGTTTTTCTATATTGCTTTTCACAGAAAAATACATATTCAGTTAACTACTTTAAGGGGTATGTGCTTGGCAGTCTTATTTCTTCCCATGGCTTCAATACCACCTCTATGTAGATGACTCCCAAATATCCTCTCCTGACTTCTCACCTGAGCTCTGGACCCACATCTGTCATTGGCCTAAAGGATATTTCCATTAGTGATTCCACCTGGATATCCCACCAGTACTTCAAATCCATCATAGCCCCCAATCAGTTTATCATCTTCCCCTTCAACCTGTATCACCTTCTTCTAGCTTTTTAATTTCTGTCTGCAGTACCAACATCCACCCTTGGGGGGAAAGAAGGCATTTTCTCAAGCAATTTAGTCAATAAGTGTTTGTTAAATGCCTACTATGTGCCAGGCATTATGTCAAGTACTGGGAACAAAGAAAAGACAAAAGACAGTCCGTGACCTCAAGGAGCTTATAATCTAATAGAGGGATAAGGTTCCATTGTCCAGATATTGACCAGTCTCAGGAGTTGTAAAAGGAAAGGACTTAACTAATACATAAACTATCAAGCACTATTTTTTAGAGCTATAGAGAAACAGACTGTGGGATACAATCTGAGGGGTAGCATCTCTGACCAATCAAATCCATAACAAGGGAACTAGAACTAAGTAAAAATTAAGGTAAAGTCCAAACAGAGAGCAAGTTAGGAGAGTACCAGAAGAGTAGGCAGACTGTCTTATCATTGATGTTGAAGACCAACATTAAAGCGTGTGGATCTTTGCAACTTGTGAATCTGTTCACATTTTCAGTGGTTACTATAACACACTCTTTCCTCTCCCTGCTGCTAATAGCGCATCATAATCAATACCCTAGAATTGACCTAACAAATTAGGCTGGTGTTAGAAGAGAATAGGGAAGGAGTATATGGGAAAAGAGACCCTCATGAGTCTCTGGGAGGTGGGAAACCTCCACCATGCAAGGGTCTGGTGTTTAGAGAACTCAGAAAGCTAGCAGTGATGGTGGTAGTAAAACTCTACCAAGGATGATATTAGCTAGCCAGGACATGGGCTGGTTAGGTGACACAGGGATTGTCATGGGGCTGCGCCCTGCCTATCAGAGCCCTGGCTTCTAAGCAGGAAGTTGAGGGTCACAGTCTGTTGTGTGAAACCAAGGAAGTCTTAACTGACCTCTCCTCTGTGGACACGCAGCAACCATGGCTGGTTTGGCTCTCCTCTGAATGGCTAAGCGTTCCCGTGCACATCCTGTGCACGACCCTGACACGAGGCCTGCAAGCTATGAGGGGATCTACTGACTGGCTGTAGGGCTCTGATCATGCAATCCCAAGGTGCCTTGAGGGTTATAAAGGTCACACCCAGCTTACAATAAACAGGAGCTTCTGCCACCTTGCTGTCTCCGGGTTACTGAGCACTGAGCTGGTCTTATGCTCTCCACTGCAGTGGCTGCGACAGTTAGGGACTTCTGGTAGTGGGCCTCTATCTCTTGGCCATGTGACACCCCAGGCACCTTCAATTATAGTTCACCATTAAAATGGGCTTCTTTCCCTTCCCTCTTGAACTTTATCAAGTAAAGTAGTATGGCCTTGTAAATGAATTTAGGACTTGGAGAGCTTATCTCAGTTTTTGCCGGTGACCCCAGGGTCATTCCTACGTCCAGTGTCTTCATATGGCTACACCTTCACTTTCTATTTAGAAATATATGTATGTTAGAAACCAATTTTATTTGGATGCTATATGGAGTTACTAATTCTCATAGTGGTCAACAAAATATGAGTTTGTCCAAACACAGACTAATCAGTATCCAAAGGTAAGATTTGGTGAACGATTTGAAGTAACCTAAGTCTTCAGGTTTGGATTGTCATAGCATCAGCTGAACTCTTAAATTGGGCAGAGCTCGGCTAGAAACATGGAATCTCAGAGCTGAGAGGGACCTGAGGCCATTAAGTCTAATCCATACCCTAAACAAGAATCCTTTTTAATATATCCCCCAAAAGGTCATCCACTATGAATGTAAAAAATGCAAACAGGATCACCCCAATGATTCTCAAGGCAGCCAGCCCAAGTTTATTTTAGGGTAGGTCTAATGGTTGGGAGTTTTTCCTTAGAACAAATCTGAATTCATCTCTTTGTAGCTTAATTCTGGTCCCTCTTCCATGTGGTAATCCATAAAATATTTGAAGATATTAACAAGTCTTCCCTTAAATCATCTCTTTTCCAGACTAAACATCTCTTATCACTTCAGCTGGTCCTCATATGGCATGAGTTCAAGGCCCTTCACGATTCTGGTTGACCTTTACTGGACAGCTCTTCTGCCAAGTTCATTTCTTGACCTTTTGAGGTAATGAAGGGGAATTCGGCTTTGATATCACCTCTCACCCAGCCTTCTTATCCAAAGTTCATCTGCTTCACTTTTAGCCAGGATACTGAGCACAGGACTTACCTGAATCCCTTCATGATTAACATCCTGTATATATAATTGATCGGTAGTCCAGAAAGTGATGCTTCTGTTGATGTTGCATTCAATGTAAGGCAGGAGACTAAGGATCATGACCTCTGAGTGTTCTGCCCACCTCCAGTAATAACTTATAGAAACTGGGCCTGGAGTCAGAAAGACCTGAATTCAAATGCGGCCTCAGACAGTTAGTAGCTCTGTCACTCTGAGCAAGTTAATCAAATTCTGTTTGCCTCAGTTTCCTCATCTGTAAAACGGATATGACAATAGCACCTACTTTCTAGGGTTGTTGTGAGGATAAAATGAAATAATACTTGTAAAGCACTTTGCTAACCTTATAGAACCATTTAAGTGATATTATTATTATTATTATTATTATTGTAACAGTTTAAATAAAGTAACTCCTGCAAATGAAGTTCTCACACCTAAGTGAGGAAATTATTCTGGGTCACCTTCCTCATAACATCACAATCATAAAAGTACTTAACTTTTCTCAAGTATTCATTACTCAAGATTCGGGAACAAAGGTGACATGTATTCAAATTCACAATACACCATTCTATCAAATTTCATAACACCCACTGCCAAGCCTGATGCCAGTCAGCAAATATATTTACTCCCATTCATATGCTAATGGAATTCGTGTGAGTAGGTATGATTTAAATCTAGCATTTACTGCCCCTAATGCACTATTTGTTCTCAGAATTGTTCAGGTGTTTGCTGAATTATGTGGCTCATATTCCCCCAGTAAAGACCTATCTTATTGGCTTGGCATGCCACAGCTATGATAATAGAATACCAGCTCTGGAAAGTCTACCAAGCTGGGAGTGCTTTGAATACAGGTTGTAATAAGACATTTTTAATTTCCTTTTATTTATTTATTATTTGGGGTGCAGGGTTACCTCTCCTGGTTAGGAGATCCTTTGCCTGGCTGAAACCTGTCCCATGTGATGGTAAAATTTAGTGACAGCCTTCAGACATTCTTGATATAAGAAACCACAAAGGAAGCCAGGCTTCCCAGAGTAATTTGACTTGCTTTATTTGTGGAAACACCCCAAGGGGCTCTGACTCTGGAGTTATCTTTTGGCATGTAAATCTCCCTTCTCAATTAACCCATTATAAATACAACCTCCAAAGGTAAATCTTACCAGCCTAGCCTTGAAAAGTAATTCTTTTAAGTTTACCTCTACAAATTTTTTTTCTCTCCCCTGGTTAATGTGTGATATTTTGTCTCTCTTGTGAAGGCTGTAAAACAAAAATTATTTCTCTGTCTCTCTGACACAGCTGGAAACTACATAAGCTTTATTAAAACCCTAACTGTGGTTCAGTTATTTTTTTCTGAGCTCTGAACCTGTGCTTGAGCATAATAAAACCAAAATTAACCCCTGGAACCTCTGCGTGGTGATAGCGTTATTCCACAAAAACATACCTATTACAAGAACTCAATAGAAATATTTTTTCCCCTGTAGAATGACCCAGATACAAACTATGTCCCTGTCACTCAAAGCTTAGCCTAGCTAAACTTGGATGATTTCTTCCATCTTTAAATTATAGTCTTTAGAAGTAAAAGAGACCTTATATGGCTCTCATCCAACCCCTTTATTTTACAGATGAGAAAACTGATAGATGGATGAAATGGCGTGACCAAAATCCTATAGGTCATTAATGACAGAGCTGGGATTTTAATCCACATCCTTTGACTCTAAAGCTAGCTCTTCTCTCCATCCCCAACCCAAACTATGCTATCTCCCTATCTAGGAGATCTTTGTATTTTTTAATAAGTTGAAAATATAAAGTTGTTCCTCAAAACTTTTCACTTATCCGAGAAAAGAGAGATCAGCTTTCTCATACAGTTAGTGAATAACTCAAAGAGGAGAACATACACAGCCCACTGAAAAGAAATAGCTCATTGGAATAATTCCCTTGGTTTCCATAACCCATGGTATGGGAAGGCTTAGACTAGGATTCTTGAGGTGACCTACAGACAGTCCCTGTTGATGCCCTGAATTCTTCTGCCAACATTTCATCTTCCTTTATAGAATTTTTCCTCCCTACCCCAACCAACAATGCTCTTTCCTTTCCCTGAATTTCTTGAGCACTTTTTTTTAATCATATCATTTACTTGGCACATAATGGATACTGCCTTGTGTTGGCAGTTAATTTTTCATGTATCTGTTTGATCTACTGAACTGGACTATAAGTGCCCTGAGGGCAGAGATCTTCTTATGCTTCTTTTCATCCCTTAAAAAACTAGCAATTGTGCTCTCCAGAGAACAGGAGCTCAATAAATATTTGTTGTGATTTTTTTTGATAGTCAAGAAAAGCAATGACTTGGAGTCCTTTCTGGAAAGGATTCAGCTAGGTCTGAATATCTATTCCTTTCCATGGGGTATTGCAATGTACCCCAAAACACAGCTTAACTAAACACTAAAGAAAAAAAAACAAATAGAACTTTTTTTTTTCTCTCTCTCAAGCTGGTTTATTTTTTCTTTTGGTGTTATTCATTTTCCCTTAGGATCAGAGAGCGAGGTCGTATAAACCATCAACAGCCTTGGATTCTGGACAAAGTCTATCAAAGAAGCCTCTGAGACTGGCTGACTTGTGTAGGTATTTCATAGATACTAAATTAAAAGAGTGAGAAATGTGCCAGGAAGAGATTTCTTTGGAGACTGAAAAAGCTCTGAGTGAATTGTGAAGTACTACATGAGATTTTTATTATTTCTGATCTACAGTACTGCAAACTAAAATTACTTTTTATAACCTACCAATTGAGACTGCAGGGGAAAAAGTTTGTTTCTAAAACTTGTCTGGCTCACACCCTTTGCTTCATTCTAGAAAAGGTGAAGATAGTCATTTCCCCTCATATACTCTGTTTCCTGGGCAAACTTACCTATTTATTGTTCTTTATATGACATCCCATTTCCTACCTCCATGCCTTTGCACTGACTTGTCTACACACCTGGAATGCTCTCCTTACTCACCTCTTTGTCTTGCAATCCCTAAGTAAATTCAAAGCTTAGCCCAGGTGTTTTCTCTTACATGAGACCTTTCCTCAACTCCCCTCCTATATTATTTAGTATTTACTTCGTGTGTGTTTGTATGTATATATAGGTATAAATATAAATATATATATATACACATATACATACATATATATACACACATGTTGTGAACAGCTTGAGCCCCCCATCACCTGAAAAAGGCCAAAAACCTGGATTGGCCAATTAGAAAAAGACATTTTGGCCCACTCTGAGTGAACATACCATAATGCTTTGCGTGCTGTCTGAGTGAACCCCAAATCTTCCTAGCTGGGTTAGCATCCACAAGACCCAGAAGGTGACTGGGAGCATTCTTCTGTTTATAAGTGATAAGGACCAGGCACATTGAACTGGACATTATGCGCACTATCTCGATTAATGACATTTCTCTTATTTCGTTGTTTTCTGGACACAATCCCGTTATGACATTTCCTTATTTATGGCTGACAGAACCCAGGCATCATGGGGGTACCTGCTTTTCTATGGCTGACACAGGCATTCTGAGTCAGCAAGGAAAGGAGTAGGGGGACACTGCCTTGCTTTATGGGTATATAATCTCCTTCAACTGGCCTTTCTTTGAGCTCATGATGCCCATGACCATGACGCCCATGCATCCATAGGCATGTCTGCCCTCCTTGACAGAAGTAAACATACACACAAAGCCTAATTTTGTTTATTTTTCTTAGAACAAACTCTTTAAGGTTGACTATATATATATGTATGTATTTATAATTTTATTCTCTCTGTATACATACACACATACATACATATATACATACACATACACTTTTTCTGTGAACATCTACCAACATTGTAAGTTCTTGAGTACAGGGACTGATTTTTGTCTTTCTGTCTGCTGCATCTAGCACAGTTTCTCATCCACATTAGGTAATTTAAAATGCTTCTTGAATTGACTGTGTTAGAAACAACTGGTTTAAAGAAGAAAAAACCCTCTCCTTGCCCTCTAAATATGTATGTATATATGCGTGTGCACACATTTGTGTGTATACACCTATATGTATATGCATATATGTATGTGCATGGGCATGTGTGTGTATGCATATTTATTTATTCATTTATTTGCTTCATTCTTTTCAACTTCCTTTTGCATGCTGTTGTCCCCCAATAGATTATAAATTCCTCGAGTCCAGGGACTACCTTTTTCTTATTGGTAGCACGGTGCCTAGCATATAGTAGATGCTTAATAAATGTTTATTGAATTGAATTAACTGCATATATTTATATATGTACTTCTTATCTCCCCCACTGGAATGTAAGCTCCCTAAGAGCTAGGATTGCTTCATTCTTTGTTCTTGTATCCCCAGCACACACGATAAAGGCTTAATAGATACTTATTAACTCCTCTTATCTTTTCAGATTCTTTTCAACTTTCCAAATTCAATTCATTGCCATCCCTTAAGACAGAGAACCTTCAACTATTTGAAAATCTCTGTAAACCTTCCTATTACAAAGAGAATAACTGATAAATCCATGGTTTGCTGTGTTGATAATTGCATGTTTTATTAGGCAGAAGAAGGTGGGAAGTGGACAGGGCCCCAACCAATGAAGAGGAACTTACTTGTGTTGTAGGAAAAACAAACAAACAAACAAACATGGGAACTTTGTCAGAAAACCACCATGTTCGTGATGGATTAGAAGGGGAATTCTAAGCATAGCCAGACACTGGCCCTAGAATTTAGCAAAGTAGATTTCAAAACAGAGAAAAGACAAGAGGGATCTCATAGTCTGAGACTGCACGCAGGAAGTAAACTCAAAAGGGATTGAGACTTTCAAGAAAGTAATTCTGATAATGTAATCATAAAAGTTTCTCATGAAGAGAAAAGTGAAGGACCCTTAGAAAGACTTTTGTGACAGTTTAGGGAGCTCAAGATGAGCACAGGCTTTAACAGATTATGTTCAAAAGTGGCAAAATGCATAGCATCCAGTGATGATTAAAAAAGGGTCGACTGGTCAGGTATAGAAAGAGAGGAATATGAGATAAACAACCTGAGCACTGTATTGGGACCCATGAAATGTAAAGAAAAAAAATCTATGGAGAAATATAGACAAGAATCATATATGATGGAAAGGTAGGGATGGGTTGTGATTTGTGCTTTTGGAGGAGCTAGCCCCATTAATGAGATCACAGATCCATCCAGGTAAAAATATTGATATATGTCCAAAGATAGATGCAAGAACATGCAAGTAGAGATGGATATAAAAGATGGAACAATTTTGTAAGAATATGATGAATAAAGTCCAATGTATAGTGAAGTTTCGGGGGTGGGGCATGGGTGGGAACAAATTGAAAGAAAAAAGAGCTTTTAAATTATTCTAGGGGCAGGAAGAATGAAGATTAGATAGGCATACTACTTTAAGGACAGTCTCAAACCAGCGCAATTAACATCCTTCACTCTCCAGATTTTGCCACCATGATTTAGCTTTCTTCTCCCATTGGTGAATTCCTTCTGGAACCTCCATTTTAAGGAAGGGTGGAGACCAGAGGTGGGGAACCTACAGCCTGGAGGCCACATGTGGTCCTCTAGGTCTTCAAGGGTGGCCCTTTCAATCCAAACATCACAGAACAAATACCCTCAATAAAAGGATTTGTTTTGTAAAACTTGGACTCAGGCATAAGGCCACACCCAAGGACCTAGAAGGCCATATGTGGCCTTGAGGCCATAGGTTCCCCACTCCTGGAACAGACCATCCATCCTTCTTTCTTGGAATTTGGCCACCATAGCACCTTGCTCCTCACTGCAGGCATTTCAGCTCCCTATTATGTGCTGTTTTCTCCCATTAACATGTAAGCTCTTGGAGGGCAGGGGTTGTCTTACTTTCTATTTATGTTTGCTTTCCTAGTTTATCAGTAGGCATTTATTAAACACCTACTATGTGCTACACACTGTGCTAAGCACTGGGGATACAAAAAAATGGCAAAAGAGAGTCAGTCCCGGCTCTCAAAAAATTTACAGCTTTAACAGTAAGTACTTAATAAATGCTTGTTGAATTGAGATGAGATAATAAGCAAAATAGCATATTATTCAATTCCTGTTTCAAGATGCATTATACATATGCCATTCCCTTTATCTACCAATGTAATAATATTTTCAAAATGGTAATAAGATTAATTTGGCTCTGTCTTATTGGTAATGAATCCATGTTGGCTCAGAGTGATCCCCCAATTTACTTTCTTAGGTCTCCCAAACGTCTTTAATAAATTGGTCTGGATTTTTTTTTATCAGTAATCAACGTCAGACTCATTGGTTTACAGTTTGCAAAATCTACCTTCTTCTCCTTTTAAAAAATTCATTGCAAGGCATTTGACAAGTCCTGTACAGTATTTCTGTGGAAGAGATGTAACAATACAGATGGGATGATGGGACAGTTAGGTGGGTTTGTAATGAATTGAATGACCATAACTAAGAGGGGTTGATTACTAGGATCAACGCCAACCTGGAAGAGGTTGCCAGTAGAGTGACCAAGGGCTCTGTCTTTAATCCTTTTCTGTTTTTTTTTAACCATTGATTTATATGAATACACAAAGAGCATTCTTGTGAAATTTGGGGTAAAAATGAAGCTGGAAAGGATAGCTAACATATTGGGTGATGTAAATTGGATCTAAAAACATTCCAAGATGAAATTTAATAGGGATAAATGTAAAGCCTGAATTTGGGTTCAAAATATCAGTTACACAATTTCAAGGACTGAGATACAACTAATCAATAGTTCATATGAAAATAAGGAGAAATTTTGATGGATTGCCAGCTAAATGTGAGTCAACAGGGCAAAAAACATGCATGGTTGCTAAATAAAAATCTAATTTGAGCTTGAGCTTCAGTATGCAGAATGAGAAAACTAATAGATATGCAATTATACTCCAGCTTGTTCAGATCATGTCTGAAACACTGTGTTAAATTTTAAGTGGGAGACAGCTGTGCCAGTATAGCACAAACTCAGGTAAATTCTAGAAAGATGGAGGGTTTTGAAGCATGATAGAAGTGATAGCCTGGGCTGGGTAGACTTGGAGAGGTTCATCACCAAAGTCTCTGTTACTTATTAACCATCAAGTAACTTCCTTCCTTCCTTCCTTCCTTCCTTCCTTCCTTCCTTCCTTCCTTCCTTCCTTCCTTCCTTCCATCCTTCCTTCCTTCTTTCCTTCTTTCTTTCTTTCCTTCCTTCCTTTCTCTCTCTTTCTCTCTCCCACAGACACTCATGAAGTTGTCTTCTAGAAAGTGTAGGGACTGCACTCTGTATTGGTGGAGGAGGGTCCACATGGATAAAATTGCATATTCTTAAAGATTTCAAGTACTGAGCTGTAACTAGAGCAGGGCGACTGGGTCTTTGACCTAGGATCATAGATCTAAATGACTCTGATAGATCTGGAGGAGTGTCGGAAGCATGGAAATAATAGAGATTAATATTTAGTTATTAATAATTAGTTAAAATAGAAACCTACCAGGTTGGTGGGTTGGGGTGAGCTCCTCCTCTGCCCCACCCAGTTCAATGACCCTAAACATGATACACTGGGATCTCTGTTTTCAACCACCCCCTTACTCTAATCCCCCTCAATCAAGGGCTGGATTTGCCCCATTTATTCTATGGACAGTTTGTGGTTTTTGCTTCAGGTTCAAAAATCCCTAGTCAGATCTCTGAGTATGTGTAATATTAAAATATTTATTCTTTTAATGTTTGGCATCACATTAAGGGCAGCATCAATCCATCAGGCTGGGCTAAGTTTTTTTTTTAAACAACAGGAAAAGCTATTAAAAAGGGATGTTAAAAGCATTGACATGGTGTCATGGCAGAGATCAATGCTGCAACATATTTACAGTTAAAAGAACTGAACATTTCAACATTCCTCCTGAATTCTAGTGTGCAAATTCTTTGCCTTTATATACCTCAGGTGATCACATGCCTACCTCCAGTCATATTCCAGTAAGCATATGAATAAATAAGATCTTGCATGGTTTGTGGTTTCATTCTTATCAGAACGATCCTAATAAAGTGTTGGGCAGTCAGGCGGTGCAGTGGATAGAGCACTAATCTTAGAATCAGAAAGACTCATCTTCCTGAGTTCAAATCTGGCCTCAGACACTTCGTAACTGTGTGACCCTGGGCAAGTCACTTCACACAGTTTGCCTCAGTTTCCTCACCTGTAAAATGAGTTGGACAAGGAAATGGGAAACCTCTCCAGTACCTCTGCTAAGAAAACCCCAAATGGAGTCACGAAGAGTCAGACACAACTGAACAGCAACAGCAATGAAGCGCTAGAGGCAGGTTATCATTCGTGAATTTCAGAAAGATGCTTATTAAACCACCTATACCCTATAGTATATCCTGCCTGTATTCTACAGCATGCAGTCTTTCAAATGCTTGATTGCTGTTTGTAAGCTAGTAGACTGTCCTCTGAGTTTTTTGTCTGTACATCTAGTCCCATTTTAAGTTTCTCAAAGGAAGGGCATCATATTTTGGATTTCTTTGTTAGCTCTTGGTTTAGAAGAGGAACTATTATAGACATTTACAAAATAAATAATGAGCTCATTTGAGGATGTGTTTTAATTGGCTTAAGTCAGGGGTAGCCAGTGGCTCAGTGTATAGATTGCCAGGTCTGAAATCAGGAAGACTCATCTTCCTGAGTTCAAATCTGGCCTCAGACACTCACTAGCTGTGTGAGCCTGGCCAAGTCACTTAACCCTGTTTGCCTCAGTTTCCTCATCTGGAAAATGAGCTGGAGAAGGAAATGGTAAGCTACTCCAGTATCTTTGCCAAGAAAACCTCAAATGAGCTCACGCAGAGTTAAACATGACGAAAACTACTCAATAATAATGGAAGTAACTGGAAGTGGATTCATACAGGTTAGAGAATTCCTTGAAAACACTCAGATCCAAGTAAAAGGTACAACCTTTACTGGAAATTCAGTCTTTTTAGACACACCTTGGCCTAGGACAGAATACAAGTCACCTCCTTTCTGGTAACCCATTGCATGGGCTTGGCAGTGTATTTACAGCCGCGTGTTCCAGATAATGCTATGGGAAGGCCAGAAAAGTTTGCTCACTGTTCTATTATTTCTCTTCCCCAGACAAAACAAATGTAAGATGGCACCACAGAAGTCCCTGATGATTGTTGAGCTTATTACAGAGACGTCATGGTCCAGTGCAATGGTGTCAGACTCAAATAGAAATGGAATCCTCCGAGTCAGTTCACATATTGACTTAGAAAACTACAAATTAACATGATCTGTGTTGTATTGTATTTTCATTAGTCCTGCTTATAGACCATGGGCCCTGAGTTTGACACTTCTGGTATAATAGGTCCTTGGACTCAAAGGGAGGAAAACCCAAGTTCATTTCCTGCTTTGGACATTTACTAGCTGTGTGACCACAGGGAAGTCACATAACATTCTCTGTACCTCAGTTTGCTCATCTATAAAATGAGAGGGCTGGGCTCAATGACCTCTAAGGTCCCTTCGAACTCTAAATCAATGACCCCATGATCCTGCTGAAGTATTCTGGGAATGTCAACGGGTGAACCACTCACCATCCTTCCACTCAGTCGTTCAGTCAACTACCATTTCTTACTACTGTTATTATTATGTTCCAGGCATGATGGGAAGCCTTAGGAATGCAAAAAAAGTCATGTGGTGCAAAGGACTATGGTAAATCATTCAGGCGATACCAAGATGAGAGACAAGCACACATACCCAAAGTCATTCCCTCTGAGTGACTTCAGCCTCTGACTTGATATCCGAACAATTCCCCATCTGAGCAAAGTAGCTTCACTTAATGAATGATTCATCTGACTTCACTCTGCCATAGCACTAGCCTTTAATTACCAAAGCAGCCTTAGATGGGCGCATCCTCAACCAGAAATGATTGACAGGTAGATAATTAGGGAACAAAGAAAAATATTCCTATTTTCTTAATATAATTTCTTCCTTTTGCCTCCAAACACATGAACTGATAAGAGGTAGTCAATGTAATTATAGTTTCCACACACATTTTGAAGGATCAAATCTTCCATGAGCAACAAATTTATAATAATTTATGTACATGCCCCAGACCAGAATAATTTCAAGGGTGAGAAGGCTCTAGTAAAATCTGTTCATTGTATTTCTTCTTTTATTTACTCAATTCAGCCTCTGTAATTTCTGTTTGTCATCCTCTTGATACCATAACTATCTCCTAAACAATTTATTCACTCATTCAACAAACATTTAGGAAGGCAGGTAGTATAGTGTATAGATTATTGGACTCCCTTAGATAACTCAATTAGCCAAGTCACTTAACTACTTTCAGCCTTAATTTTCCTAATCTGCAAAATGGGCATAATCATCGACATAATGCACAGGTTTGTTATGAAGATCTGGCATAACAGATGTAAAGTGTGTGGAAATTTTAAAGTTGTGTAAGTTATCATTACTATTACTCTCTCCTTTATCACTGTCTTCATTCTTGCTTTCTAAGTCCACCTGACCCTCTCCTTTAACCTGATCAAGTAGTAGACATATTCCCAGGATTTCATTTTCTACAGTGCTCAGGGGTGAGATTCACTCACTCATTGGGATGACTCTTCCTTCCTCTTTTGCCTAAACGTTCTCCCATCCTAATATTGGCTCCCCTGTTTCCCTGCACTGCCAAGGTTGAATTTGGTAGGGAATTTGGGACCACAGTATAGATTTTTGTAAATTCAGTGCAATTCAATAACCATGAAATACCCACTGCATGCAGAACACTGTGCTAAGAACTGAAAGGGTCTATAAAGTTGTGATAAGACTGTCTCTAGCAAAATCATGGAGGGTAATCAAGCAGGGAACTAGTAAACAAATTCAAATGACTCTAATACCCAATATTTCACTGCATACCTTGATTTAAGCAGTCATAAAAAAGAGAGTTAAAATATTCTGACATAAGGGAAAGGGAGTAAGAATTTTACTTTTAAAGTAAAAAATAAAGCAAAAATGTGGGTGTACACACACACACACACACACACACACACACACACACGTTTTAAAGCTGAGAATTCTTTCACCTTCATTCCTACACATATATTTACATCAAAAGGCCAAAGCTTCAGGGCAGTTCAGAACTCCCTATGGAAAAAAGTTTCCAGCAGCCAAAACCTGCTGCAAACATTGGCTATGGAGATAGAGGCCACTGAAGCAGATTTTACTCTGGAGAATTTCCTTCTCATTGTTTGCCTTGTTAATGTGGATCTGGCCTTTGGCAGGAGAATTCTCTCCCAAGAGAAGGCTGATTGTCACAATGTTTGAGCTATTCCAAACAAAATTGTAGGTTAGTTCTAGGTTCTCTCTCTGTCTCCACATAAGATCTTTAAATATTTTACCACATTGATCACTTTCAACATTTTTTTGTTGTTGGCTTAGCAACAAACTTTTGTTAAGCACCTATGTTCAGAGTAGGTTCCCGTCTGGGGAAGACACAAAGTGTAGATAGGACTGGGCCCTTGTCCCCACAGACCTCACAGTGTACCATGATACTGATAACATTTTAATTAGCAATGTTACTTGTTGAATGAATCAATGTGCAAAACAGAGCAATATGTGAGGTCCTAAAAGGAAGATATTTACTGATAGGAGGGTCAGGGCCCGCTTCGCTTGAGGATGTCCCATTTGATTTGGAAGATTTTTTTTAAGGATGGGTGGTAATTCAACAAAGAGTGGGAAGAAGCAGGTAAATGTGACACTGGTTTTGGAACAAGGGGGCTTGAGTTTGAATCTCAACTATGTTACTGTGTAACATTGGGTAAGTCACTTTTCCTCTCTGGCCTCAGTTTTCTTACCGGTATAATGGCCAGATGGGACTAAAGAATCTCTTAGGCCCTCTCCAACTTTAGCATCTGTGATGCCACGTCCATGGGATTGTTCAGTGTTTAAAAATTTCAGGATATTTCAGAATGAGCAAAAGCCCAGAGGCAGGAAAATGCAGGACATATTTACAGAACAGAGAGTAATCCAGTTTGGTTGGAGCATTAAATATGGAGGATGATGTTAAAAAGACTGGGTGATGATAGATCGTGGTGGGCTTCATATGCCAGGCCAAGGAGTTGATAGACACGGGGGAGCCATTAAGACATTTGAGCAGAGCAGAGCATCTTCGATTTAGAGATGGAAGAGGCCAGTTAGTCCAACTACCTTATTTTACAGATAGGAAAAGAAGGCCTAGAGCTCTTCTGATCTGATTTGTCAAACCCTAAAGTTACATCTGCAGCCATCATCCTGGGAAGCAACCCCTGGGGAGATGTACCCTGGTAACTGATCCTGTGGGGGCAGCAGCCACAGCTACGGAAGATTGGTTCTGTCAAATGGTTCAATATCAGAAACTAACATGATTTTGTCAGTGAAAATGACATTTAAAGAAGAAGCTTTACCACTCACTTTGTACCCTAAGCACCATGGAACCTTGACATCTGACTTGGAGCTCAAACCTTCCATGTACTGTCTCTTCACACTAGAATGTGAGCTCCTCATTATGAAACTATGCCCAAAGGGCTATAAAACTGTGCATCCCCTTTGATCCACCAGTACCACTGCTAGGTCTATATCCCAAAGAGATCCAAAAAGAAAAATGGAAAAAACCTATTTGTATAAAAATATTTATAGCAGCTCTTTTTCGTGGTGGCTAAGAATTGGAAACCAAGAGGATGTCCATCAATTGGGGAATGGCTAAACAAGTGTGGTATATGATAGTAATGGAGTATTACTATGCTGTAAGAAATGACAAGTAGAAAGATTTCAGAAAAACCTTGAAAGACTTACATGAACTGATGCATAGTGAATTGAACAGAACCAGAAGAACATTGTACATAGCAACAGCAATATTATTTTATAAAGAACTATGAATGACTCAGCTATTCTCAGCAATACAATGATCCAAGACAATCCCAAAGGACTCATGATGAAGCATGCTATCCACCTCCAGAGAAAGAACTGATAGTGATTGAATACAGACTGAAGCATGCTATTTTTCACTTTCTTTCTTTCATTTTTTTCTTTTATTCAAGTCTTCTTGTACAAAATGATTAATGTGGAAATGTTTTACATAATTGCATGTGTATAACTTGTATCTGCTTACTGTCTTAGGGGAGAGAGAGAGGGAGAGATAATTTGGAACTCAAAACTTTAAATAATTTAGAACAGGAATGTGATCTCTTGAGGGCAGGAACTGTCTTGTTTTTTCCATTTGTATCTCCAGAGCTTGGCACACAGTTAAGCACTTAAAAATGCTTCATTCATTCATTCCTTCATGCTAATAGTTAACTGTATCTATATAAGTTGCAAAATTTAGGATGTGAGTATTTTTGGACTTAGATCTCAGTCACCTATTGATCTGCAAGGATGATTCAACCTATTTGACTGACAAGAGCTGTACCCTCTTCCTTCTTTGTTTCATGGTCAGTTAAGTGTGATGACCCTTTCTGAAAGAGAAATACTGTTCTTTAGTCAAAGTACCAAACATTGACTCAGTAAAACAAACAAAACCCAGCCCCAAACAAAAACAAAAGGTAATTTAAAAAAAAGGCAATTTAAAAATACCACATTCATAAAACTTGCTTTCTGAAAGAATAAAAAGTGGTGATGAATGTTTTCCCTGTCCAGTCCTCTTATCTCATAAGAAGACAGAGACACTAGCACATATGTGGTATAGACTTGCATGTGTCATGGGCACTAAGTTTGTTACTGGGTTATTTATGCCTCTTAATCCATTCTCTGCTGGTAGTTCAAACTCAGAATCTAATTGGGCATTTACCAATTGGTTTCCTAGGGTATGTTTTTGGAAACTCAGTCTAGTCAGTCCAGTTGGACTGGTTTGAATGTAATTCTACTAAATTCAGTGAATTATTAGTAGATACTTTCTACCTGCCCCACCAATGCTGGACAAACCTGCCTCTTTTTGAGGGCATAATCATCCTTCTCTTCACTCAGGTTTATAAACTCAAACTCACCCCTGAATACTCACTAACCTTTACTTTATCCAATCAATTGTCAAGTCTTGGCAATTCTATTTTGACAACATCTCTCACACTGATCCCCTTCTCTCTACGCACATGGCCACCACCCTCATTTAGATAATTTATCTCTTTTCAGGTCTACAGTAATAGCCTTCTAATTGGTCTCCCTGCTTTTAGACTCTTGTCTCCAATTGACCCTCCATATGGCACCAACCTAAACTTCCCAAAGCATAGATCTCACTATATCCTCCTCTTGCTCAAGAATCTTCTCCCCAGCATCTGCAAGATAAAATGCCAACTCCTTAGCTTGATATTTAAAACCTTTCTCAAGTAGGTGACAACCTAACTATCCAGAATTAGTTTATATTAGTAAGCATTCCTGCTGATCTTGGCATTCCATTTCCTGCCCTATCAATGATTTTGCCCTTCTCATCTCTGCTGCTTAGGATTTTTTTTTTACCATCCTTTAAGACTCATCTCAGGTATTTATTACCCTCTACCATAAGCCTTTCCTTATCCATCAGCTTTTTGGTGCTTTCTCTTTCTTCAAAGAATCTCACATTTACTTATCTGCATGCATGTGGTATCCCCTAGGAAACTGTAACCTTTTTGAGGGAAGGGGTCTGATTTTCATCTTTGTATTTCCAGAAATTAACACAGTGCTTTGTGACTAGTAGGCACTTAATAAGTGCTTTCTGAAATGAATCAGTGTATTTTTTTACCCATTATAAAAATCAGTGTTGGCCTTGTACTCTATCCTGATTCTGATTTTTGGCAGATTTTCCTTAGCAAAGTAGACACTCGCTCAGCATTCCACATTACTAATGAATTTAAAGCATATGGCACAACAATTTGGTTAAGAAATGTGAAATGCAGTTTTTTTTCTGCTGAGAATGAATTTTAATATGTTGATTTTGAATATTTTCCCATCTTGAAACTGTCTCACTACCCTTAATTTTTAGCCTATGTCAAGGATAACATTGTTGTTATGTATCAAAGTGGAAGCTTGGTTTAAAAAAAAAACAAATACCATACTACTGGCTTATTGGATTATTTTTTGAGAGTGTTTGGGCAGATGCCTCCTGTAAGGTCATTCCGTAATGGCTCATGATGGTGTGGAGGTAACCTCACTTCTCAAAGGCCAGGCCATCAGAGTACAAGCTGTGGTGGATTCTACCCCACTAAAAAGTGAATTTTATTTTATTTTTGAGGCAATTGGGTTAAGTGACTTGCCCAGGGTCACATAGCTAGTAAATGTCTGAGGCCAGATTTGAACTCTGGTCCTCCTGACTCCAGGGCCACTGCTCTATCCGCTGTACCACCCAGTTGTCTCGAAAAGTGAATTTTGACTACAGTTCTGGAGGAAGTCTTGTCCTCCATCTGAGGACCATTCTTGCTCAGTATAATGAGGCTCACTGCCAGAATGTTGACAACTGATGGATAAATTATTTAGCCATAGTGACCCATGAAACAGATAAACACATAAAATAGTTCTTTGTCTCCATAGCATGGTGGCAGAATGTCAGCACAGTGTACAAAAGGTAGTAGGGATTACACAGAATTGGGGTTATCTACCAATTTCTCCAGTGGTCCTCTTAATGTGACATCATTGCCCAGCAACCTAGTTCATGCATTACCACATCCGTAGTAATCAAGCAACCACATCCGTGCCATAAATAAACCTGGAAATCCCAAAGAAGTTACAGCTATCAGGAAAGATGGCTCAGAGGTTCTCCTTAGAGAGGCAAATAAAAAAGTTGGTTTCATTGTGCAACAAGAAATATTCCATGAGCTGGTTATGTAGTCTTGAAGTATTCATGAGGAGCATAAGCAAAATGACTAACATGAAGATGGTTGTAGTACATGTGTCAAACTCTGCAAATGAGATTGAAAAAGAAGAGATGTTCCATGAAGAACTTGACCAAATGCTCCAAATACATACCTTGGTAAATGTCAATTGCTAGTTGGGAAAGAGGCTGTCAAAGAAGAATCCTGGGATTGTAGTGTATCCTAACTCATTATAGTCTCCAAACCTTTTTTTTTTTTAACACATTTCCATGACAATTCAATCTCATCCTGTTCCTACTTAAAGTTCTCGACTAATCTATGGAAAATATGACAAAAACAAGTCATGAAGACTTCTAAGGGTGGAGCCAAGATGGCAGAGTAGAGGAAGAAACTGAATACTTTCAACCTTCCCTTCCAAACAACTTTAAAATAACACATCAAACTGAATTCAGGAGTAGCAGAGCCAACAAAAGGTCAGAATTCCAGACCAAGACAGCTTAGGAGTTCAGAAGGAGAGATCTGGACTGGAGGCCATAGTGGCAATACCAGTGATGGGCCTTGAAGGAGGCTGCAAGAGCAGCTTTGGGAACTCTCAAGCCAGAGATGGTAAAGGGAATGGGAAACTGGTCAGAAAGAGATTACAGGGGATATAGGTGCTAGTGCTTGGCACAGGACTGGGTGCTATTTAGCAACTCCATTGCCTATACCATAGTTCCAGGGTGGAGAGAAGCACTTGAAATCACAAAAGAGCAGGGGCCCTGAGGAGTAGTATTGATTGTGGCTGCAAGGGATCAGGACCCTTCTTGGGTGAGGACCAGAGTATAAACCAGAAGGGCAGAGACCACACTTTCCCCCAGATCACACAACCTTGGAGGCACCAAACCTCCAGAACTAATTCTGAAAATAGTAGTGTGAAAAAAAAAGCCTGAAGCTTGGGACAGTGGCCTCCCCTACTCCCACTCCAATAACAGAACCCAACTTTAACATGAAGTTCAAAGTCAAGAAATAGGATGAGAATATAAGCAAACAACAACAACAAAAGAACCTGACCATAATAAGCTACTATGATGCCAGGGAAGATCAAGACGCAAATTCAAAAGAAGAAAATGGTGCCAAAACAGTTACTAACTAAGCTTCAAAGAAAATGTGAATTGGACAAAAGCCCAACAAGAATTCCTGGAGAGCTTAAAAAGTGATTTTCAAACTCAAATAACATTGGTAGAGGAAAAATTGGGAAGAGAATTGAGAGTAATGTAAGAAAATTATGAAAAGGCAATTAACCATTTGGTAAAAAAAAAAAAAAAAGCACAAAAAACCAAAAATACCGAAGTAAATAACACCTTAAAAAACAGGATTGGCCAAATGGAAAAAGAGGTACAAAACTTCACTGGTGAAAATAATTCCTTAAAAAAATCAGAATTTTCCAAATGGAAAAAGAGATACAAAAGTTCAGTGAAGAAAATAATTCCTTAAAAATTAGAATTACGTAAGTGGAAACTAATAACTCCATAATCAAAGGATGAAAAATAGAAGAAAATGTGAAATATCTCATTGGAAAAACAACTGACCTGGAAAATAGATTGAAGAGAAATAATTTAATTGGACTACCTGAAAGCCATGATTTTAAACAAAAGAGTCTAGACATCATATTTCAAGAAATTTTAAAGGAAAAACCACCCCAATATCCTAGAACCAGATGGCAAAGTAGACATTGAAAGTATCCACTGAGTACCTCCTGAAGGAGATCCCCAAATGAAATCTCCCAGGAATGTTATAGCCAAATTCCAGAGCTCCCAGATCAAAGGGAAAATATTTCAAGCAGCCAGATAGAAACTTATCAAGTGCCATGGAGTCATAGTCAGGATCACACATACAATATTTAAAGAAATAGAGGGCTTGGAAGATAATATTCTGTAGGACAAAAGAACTAGAATTATAACCAAAAATAACTTTTCTGACAAAACTGAGAGCAGGGGAAAATATTTAATGAATTTTTGGATATTTATGAAAAATAAATGAATAATGGATATTTAATGAAACAGAGTATTTCAAGAATTTTTTTTTGAGGCAATTGGGGTTAAGTGACTTGCCCAGGGTCATACACCTTGTGTCTGAGGCCACATTTGAACTCAGGTCCTGGTTAGTTCCCGACTCTAGGGCTAGTGCTCTATCCACTGTACCACCTCGCTGCCCCATCAAAAATTCTTGATGAAAAGACTAAAGCTGAACAGAAAATTTGACAAGACTTGAGACAAGAATGAAGAGGTAAATATGAAAGAGAAACCATATGGGCCTCAATAAGTTTAAACTGTTTACATTACATATGGGAAGAGGATACCTGTAGCTCCCAAGAACTTTATCATTATTAGAGCAGTTAGAAGGACTACACAGATAGAAGACATAGGAGTGAGTTGATTATGTTAGGATGATCCTCATCTCCTCCAAAAAAAAAATGGAAGGATGAAAAAGAAGGATGCACTGGAAGAAGGGGGGAAGGGAGAGGAAAAAATGGAAAAAATTATCTCACCTAAAAGAGGCATGAAAGAAAGAGCTTTTACAGTGGAAGGGAAAATTGTGGGGGTGGGATGGACAATACTTCAACCTTATTCTCCTCAAAACCAATTAGAATCCTAGCTCTACTACTTATAATCTGTGTGATACTACTTAAGTCACTCAACTTCTCCATGCTTCAGTTTCAATATCTGCAAAATGGGAATAATGATAGCTGTATTACCTACTCCCAGGGCTACTGTCAAGATGAAATGTGATAACAGATGTAAAGTTGTTTGCTATTTAAAATGTCAGCTAGTTAAAATGAAGGTAATACTAACTCTTTTTCCTTTAGTGTAGTGTGAATGGTTGAATTATGGAAGAAAAATTAAAGCTAGAAAAATCATACCTTTAGAGCCCTCACTTGTTAATTGCCTACAGGCAACCTTCATGAAAGCTACATTTGGAGATACATCTAGATTATTAGATTTAAATAAAGCTAAAAGTTTTGATCTCAGGAGGCAAGGAAATGTAGTTTTTCATCTAGTCTTCTGTAAATGCTTAAAATTGGCTATAAAAATATTGTTACTTTCTACACAATCATATTAGTGATAGAATAATTGTGGTGGTGATAGAACAGGTGGTAGTTTCTGAAGAAAACAGAGAATTGTCTTCCATGCCCCATTTTTAAGATATGAAATTGAAACTGCTTTGAAAGAGATTTTTTAGATGGCATTTTGCTCAGTAAGCTTTGGAATAAAAAACTTTGATTTAATAAAAAATACTTTTATGATTTAACAATCCTTTCAGATGTGGATTTTTAAAAATTTAGGGACTTTTTTCTTAAGCTGAGGTCAAACTAAAGAGTCAAGCGTTTACTTTTCTTCCCCTTCACTTCAACTTATTTTGTCTAGTAGCCACGCAGAGGTTTCTGTAGCACACAAAGTCAGTGGTCTTGTTTGAGCAAGTTCACATGTGGGAAAATGGACACATTTATACTAACAACTGGGAATGACGGGACTTTTCCACGTTACAGAAGTCTGCATCTTAAAGTGAAATTATTGACATACTGACCAACATTCATCTTCTAGCTTTTATTAGCTTAGGCATTGTTTCTGTTACTGATTTCCCACCTTTGTCCCTTTTAGTATTACAGAGCTTTCTGGTATCCTCTGTGAGTTTCATGATCTGGGGAGAATTGGCTCTTTTCCATTCTGGTTCTTTCCTAGCCAGTATGTTGTTGATGTCTTAGGAATCCTATGCACTACTTCCTCTTATCCACATTGATTCATCTGGCATGTCAGACACAAGCTTGTGGCTTACTGCGAACTACAGAGTTTGTCAAACTCCACCAACTGTGATGGAGCTTATATGGCTGAAGCTCCCTTTTCTCTTTCTTACTAGGGTGTTAGTTGCTTCTTTTGTGACTTAAGGTGGTTGCAGTAAAAACCTATGAACTCCTAACTTGTTTCAGACCAGGGCAATAAAAATTTATTTCTAATCCTTTCTGGTTTAGAAACTTGATCCGTCACCCCATTAACTAGCAATATTTATTACTGCATCATTTTTATTTTGCCTCCAGTTTTTGGTATACTGAATTTTTAGGATACTAAGTAAGGTCCGTGCCACGTATAGTTCAAGAGAGCACACATTTTTCTATACTACATTATCATTGTTTACTGTATTTTACCTCAGATTTTATGTCTAAATACTATTGTGTGTCTGTTCGTTTCAATTGCAATGATAGATGGACCATATGTCAATTCAGTGAACTAAGTGATTTTTCCAGGTAGCAACAGTCATTTATTTTTCACCAACTGGTACATTTTCCCAAAGACAGATTTTTTAGAAATACTAGTTATTGAGTATCATAGATGAGGGATGGGTACATGTCTTATTGTGGGGCAACAGCAACTCTGTGGTTGGATTTACCTGTGTAGAATGGAAATTGCATTATTATAGAACTAGAAAAAAACCTTGTATGCATGAACAAAATACTAACAGCCTTACACTGAAAAATAATACTTTAAGCATGTGAAGATGTCATCCTTTGTGATGTCACTTGTATAGAAATATATCTATATATAATATATGTATATGTGTGTATACAAAGCTTTTGAACTGTTGAAAGGAAAACAGTACCTCACATTCTTTATCATATCACTTTTTCATAAGTGTTCAATATATTCCTGTTTATTTTTCTATGTTCTATTTCGTAGCTTAAGAAGTATTTCAAAAGTATATGAATGTCTAAAATAATAGCAAATGCCCTACATGAGGTGATGTAGCATTATATATAAAATTGTGCGCATATTAAATGTTGTCTCAAAATATGTTAGCTAGTTGATGTTACTCCTATAACAATAGTTCTCTCCTAATCATTTGTATTTTTGCTCATCTCTTTAAAAACTATCTGTGAATATTATAAGATGCAGAATATATCTGTGTGAAACTACTGGAATTTTGTTTAAAAAAAAAGAACTGAATGGTAGAGGAGCATAGAGTGATTAAGACCAAAGAGAAAGATTTTATAAACAATCTGAAAGTAAATAGGTCCAACAATATAGATCCAAAAGGAAGATTACCACAGGTGGTAATAGTGGGAAGAGGGAAGGAAGAGAATCATAGAGAAACAGTTGGTAGAATAAGTCAGTCAGCAATTGCCTAAATGGAAAAAGTAATGAGAATCAGTCAATAACAATAATCGCTAGAAATTACATAGTACTTAAAGGTTTGCAAAGTGCATTGTGAATATTACCTCCTTTTATTCTCACAACAACTCTGGGTAGTAAAGGCTGTTATTATCTCCATTTTGTAGATGAGGAAATTGAGACATGCATGTTAAGTGACTTGCCCAGGGTCACACAGCTAGAAAGTAATGAGAATCAGTCAATAACAATAATAGCTAGAAATTACATAGTACTTAAAGGTTTGTAAAGTGCATTGTGAATATTATCTTCTTTTATTCTCACAACAACTCTGGATGGTAGATGCTGTTATTATCTCCATTTTACAGATGAGGAAATTGAGACATGCAAGTTAAGTGACTTGCCCAGGGTCACACAGCTAGTAAGTGTCTGAGACCAAATTGTAATTCAGATCTTTCTTACTCTAGGATTGGCAGTTTATCTATTTTATCATCTAACTGCCTGAAACAAGCATTATTAAGTTCCTATTATCTTCCAGAACCCTCTGTTTGGTGCTAGGAATACAGAGACAAAAATGAAACATTCCCTGTCCTCAATGAGCTTATATTCTACTGGAAAAGATATCATGCACTGATATAATGATATAAAAAGTATATACAGAGTAATTTGGGGAGAGGGAGGGCACTAGCAGCTGGAGGAGGTGGGCAATCAGAAAAGATTTCTTTTAGAAAGTAGGGCTTGTGTTGTTTTGAAGGAAATAAGAGATCCTAAGTAGGTAGATATGAAGAGGGAGTATATTCAGGCAGTACAAAGGCGTGAAGACAGGAGGACAATTACATGTGTAGAACAGTAAGAAAGCCCAGTTAGCTGGACCATGAACTATGTGAAGGGGAGTCATGTGGAATAAGGCAGGAAAGGTAGGTTGAGGCTAGGTTGTGAATGCCAAACAGTAGCATATTGCTCCTAGAGGCAATATGTAGAGGGCTACATTGGGGTATCAATGGAAGAATTGGAATGTAATTAGGTAATACTAAGAATTATAATAACAATCACCTCTTATATCTGTTATTTTAAAGTTACAAATTAGCAAGGCAGGTATAACCTGAATTTTACAGATTAGGAAACTAAGTCCTTCAGAAGTTAGATGAATTGCCTAAATTGACACCATACCACTAGGAAGTGGCCATCAAGGCGCAAACCTGGATCTTCTCAGTGGTCAATGTGCTTTCTACGAAGAAACGCCTCACTTTCTGGAGACAAAACCTTCTTTCCTTAGTGAACCAAAGGAGAAACCTTTGGTTTAGGCTGGGGATTAAAACAAGATGGAGTGGTTTGCCATTTCCTTCTCCAATGGATGTCTTGCCATTGTATTTTAATGACTCTGGAAGAGAGAGTGAAGCTGATGATCTTGTATAACTGCCTGACTTAAATCCAATTCACAAGCATGACCATGATGTCACCGGCTCTCTTCGAAAACAAAGGAAGAAGGGGCAGCTAGGTGGCGCAGTGGATAGTGCACTGGCCCTGGATTCAGGAGGACCTGAGTTCAAATCCAGCCTCAGACACATAACACTTACTAGCTGTGTGATCCTAGGCAAGTCACGTAACCCCATTGCCTAGCCAAAAAAAAAAAAAGAAAGAAAGAAAGAAAGAAAGAAAGAAAGAAAAAAAATAAAAGAAAAGAAAAAGAAAACAAAGGACGAACAACAAAGCAAAGTGGAAAATGAAAAGAATTTGACTAATCAGTGAGCTAAGCAGAGAAAGATCTGGCAGCTAGTGAAAAACCTGTAGATGGCATAGTGGATAGAACACCAAACTTGGAGTCAGAAAGACCTGAGTTCAAATCTTGTCTCAGGTACTTACTAGTTGTGAAACCCTGGAAAAATCACTTAACCCCTGTTAGTCTCAATTTCCTCATCTGTAAAATGAAGATTATTATTGTGCTTACCTAAAAGGATTCTTGTGAGGATCAAAGGAAATACATATGTAAAGTGCTTTGTAGACCTCAAAGTGCTACTATTATTATTACTGCTGTGGTTGTACATATTATTACTGTTATTAATATTAGTATACAAGACTAAGAGATCTCTAAATATGACTAATCTTCTAAATTGAATAAGGCTGGTTAATCACTTCAACCCTGTAGACTTCAGTGTCCTCATCTGTAACACAGAGGAGATGGATTGAAATGACTATTTGCAAGCTACATGGATGTGACATGATTTTTAAGCCCTTGGATGGAGCATGAAGCCTTGCACAGATGTTAATACTGGGATCTGTACTTTTGCAGTTCTTTAATAGCAGAAAAATGCTAACAGATACTTCCTTACTTTCTCAGCTCAATTAAGAATGCATTTTTAAAATCTCTTCCCCACCCCTGCCTTAAATTCTGCTTAGAGTCATACAACAAAAGGACCACATCTGTGCGACTGTACAAGCTCATCTATTTTTTTGCCTAACTGTGTTGGAAGGGTGACTTTGGTTCTAACAAGTCAGATATGAGGTATGGGAAATTAAATTAGGGAGCAAGTATGCATCAAAGCTATTTCATTTGCAGAAGACTGTCACACACTAGAGACTGTTAAAAGCATATTAAATTGTACCCGGTCCAGAAAACTGAGATGATTCAATGGCTCCCATCATTTCCTAACAATGGAATGTTCTGTAGATTTATGGTTACTAATAGCTTGTGTTTAATTAGACTGTAGTTTGCTAATTAGAAACATTTTATCCTGTAATTCTAAATAATTCACTGATTGTCATGCGCTGTAAATGTAATCAAATCAAAACTCTAAAATAATTGAATTATGCAATTCTGCTCTGTTAAAACACAAATATATACATCTTTAAAAACAAAATAGAGTAATCCTTTTGTAAAGAAGTGTATTCCTGTATTAAAGATGATATAGGAGAATGGGTCGGGATGTCAGATCTATAGGCAAGATTGGCTCTTAACCAGAGAATTGCTGTTCAGTCATTTTAATTGTGTCCCACTCTTTGTAATCCTATTTTAGGGTTTTCTTGGCAAAGATATTAGAGTTGTTTGCCGTTTCCTTCTCCGGCTCATTTTGTAGATGAGGAACTGAGGTGATCTGGGTTAAGTGACTTGCCCAGGGTCACACAGTTAGTAAGTGTCTGAGACTGGATTATGAAGATAAGTCTACCTGATTCCAAGTCCAGTGCTCTATTCACTGGGCCACCTGGCTGCCCTGGCCAGAGAATGCAGTGCATCTAAAGAGTGCTAGAAAAATATGTAGTTCTTCAAAGCATGGGAAAATTCCCACTACCACCCTGGAAAACATCAGAAGTCCCAAGCACTCGGATAAAAAATTTAGCTTTAGGCTTGTTACTGTCAAAACTGGACTAGTGATAACCTTTGAAGGAGGGCGTCAATGTGAGGCAGCCTACATGTGGCCAAAGTCTCATAGGATCCTAGAGCCTATACATCTAAAAGTGGAAGGAATCTCAGAGATTGTTTAGTCCAACCCATTTCATTTTATAGATGAGAAAACTGAGGCCCAGGGAGATAAGGGACTTGCCCAGTGTCACATAGGTAATAAGTGTCAGAAGTGGAATTTGAACCAAAGTCCTTTGACCCCAGAGTCCATACTCTTTCCCCTGAATCACACTGTGCATTATCAACTGCTCCCCCACTCCAAGCTTTGCATATGTGATTGGGGGGTTCCTTCATATTTGCTCAATATTAGCCCCCCAAGAGGGTTCCTTTCTCCAAAATGTTTTGTACTAGTGCTAATATTTAGGGCTCCTAAAAAGCCCTGCTATGGAAAAAAGTAAAGAGTAGAGAATAGAATTAACTGAAACTTTTTCCATTTTAAATATTTCTATAAGAAAGAATAATCAGAAAACACTGACAGCCAATTTTGCTTTTAATCAGCTAAAAACGACACTGCCTGAAGCCAGGTACTAATTATTTCCTTTTGCTGTTGAGAGCTATGAAAAATAATGAGGGGGAGACATAGCCAGATCCTCAACGAGTAAGATGCTCACTGTCTGTAATACAGAATTTTCTTCTACGTGCTGACATGCATGGTGGATACATAAACCAGAAGGAGACAAGCACAGGTAGTGTTAGGATGTGACTGCCCACTCTTCTCTCCACCAAAGTGACAGTAGATTGAGGGGAAAGTTGACGTGCCCAAATGGAAATTGGCACCCCAAGATTTTCTTAATGTTATATACCCAGAAGAGGTCAAAGACAAATGCAAAGAGAAGAAAATTCTGGGCATTGTGGTGGTCATCTTTAACAGACTAATGCATACCTTAATGACATGATCCATGTAGAGGAGAAAAGAAAGTCTATTCTGTGGAAGAGGTTGAAAACTGAATTTCAACTAATGGACTTAGGATGGGGCAGCTAGGTGACACCAGAATGCCAGGTCTAGAGTCAAAAAGACTCCCCTTCCTGAGTTCAAATCTAGCTTCAGACACTGACTAGCTGTGTGACCATGGATAATTCATTTAACCCTGTGTGCCTCAGTTTCCTCATCTGGAAAATGAACTGGAGAAGAAAATGGCAAACCACTTCACTATCTTTACCAAGAAAACTCCAAATGGGGTCATAAAAAGTTGGACATAATTGAAAAATGACTGAGTAACCAGGACCTGTGATACAAAGAGCAGAACTATAAGGTGTAAGACCCTAAGGAGAAGGTTTTAAGAACAGAGATGGCATATGTCAGAAGATGCCTGGTCATCATTTCTCATGTGGCAAGTTGTTACACTAAAACTGCCTGCCTCTCAGACCTTAGCTGGTGTGGCTAGGGAATGGGAACGATAAGGAGAAGAGTAAAGTAAAAATTGATTGTGCCCCTTAAATTGTGTGTGAATCACAGTAGACAAATAGAAGAGATATAATTGCTGGCAAAGAAGAGAAAGGGCCAAAGATAAAGAGTTCAGGAGTGTAGTATTTGGGGAAGAAACCACAGACCAAATCTCTGCTAAAGAATGGGAGCCATCCTTCCCCATCAGTCTTTGAGGCCATCATTGGGCACTGTAGTGATCAGACTTTTGAAGGTAACTTAGGACTACAAGTCCAGAGCTCTACCTTGAGAAAGAGAGAGACACAGAGAGACAGAGAGAGACAGAGAGAGAGACAGAGAGAGAGAGAGACAGAGATGAAGACACACACACACATACACACACAGAAGTTAAGTGGACTAGCTATGTGGCCTTGGACAAGTCACTTCATCTTTCTGTGCCTTTCTCCTCATATGTATAATGAGTATCATAACAGCACCTACCTCCCACGGTTATTGTGAGCATCAAATGTGATAATAATTATAAAGAACTTAGCACAGTGATTGGCATATAGTAGGCTCTCTATAAATGTTAGCTATTATTATCATTATTATTATCATTATTAATTATAGTGCTTTACATAGGTTAAAGTGCTCCACATCTGGACCCTTAGCAGAGATATTTGTTGCAAAGGGACTGGTTTTTTTTTTTTTTTGAAAGGAGGAGAGCACGGGGCTCTTCCTCCTCGATTTCTTTTGATATCATACTTTCCAAATATTGCCAAAGCACAATACAAACATGAGATTCCATCTTCTAGGCCAAGGTTAGCCAAACAGCCTGGGGAAAGCAAGAACCTCCCCCACATCAGCAGAAATCTTTTCTGATAGCTGAACAACTTTTCGGTTGGAAGGATGCTCAGCCTGGCGTGCTTCACGTCCTAACAAGATGCACTATACAGGATTTCAGGACTTGTTCTGTTTTTCTAAGGGCAGCCTTAGGCAAAAAAGTCACTATGTGAGAGTATAAGAATGACAAATAAGAATTCCTTGAGAAGCTGCATCTACTTACCAAAAGCTAACTCTAAGCTTAGGATGTCATGTGTACTATGGACAATTTATATCCCCAGGCAAGTAGGAGAATAAATAGTGTAGATTGGCTGTGCCTAATTCCAGTGATATCTAGAGATATTTGGTCAGTCCTTGGCATGGAGAGGAGGCAGCATGTTACAGTAGAATTAACACTGGATTCAGACTACCTGGGTTCATACCCTAACTCTACCACTTGGCATGTGGGTGAGTGGAGGGAAAAAGGAGGGAGGTAATAAACATTTATGTAGCACCTACTATGTACCAGGTACTGTATTATATTATATCATTTGAAACTCACAACAACCCTGGGAGGTAATATTATTATCTCCATTTTACAGCTGAGGAAACTGAGGCAGATGGAGGTTAAATGACTTGCCTATGGTAGTATAGCTAGTATCTGAGGTCAAATTTGAACTCGAGTCTTCTTGACTCGAGGCCCAGCGCTCTATCCACTGCAGCAGCAGTTGCCTCTGGTGTGAGCTTGGCAAAGTCATTTAACTTTAGTGAGGATATTTCCTTATCTGGAAAATGAGATAGTTGGACTTAGATCTCTAAGGTCCGTACCAGAGAGTAGAGAAAGACCAAAGACTTACTACCATACACGCTACAGATCTTTAGATCTGGAAAAAGTTCCTTCCCAGCTCTGAAATGCTATGATTCTAAAATTCACAGTATCACAGGATATTAAATCAAGAGCTGGAATGGAGGTCCATTAGGAACTCCATTTTACACATTAGGAAAACAGGAGTCAGGGAAATGGAGTGATTTGACCAACATCACACAGGTACTAAGCCATAGAAATAAGATTTAAATCTGGGGCTTCTGGTTAGGGAACCAGCATTCTTTCTACTATGCCTTTCTTTTGAAGAGGAAGAAATGGGCCTAAAAAGAATGAGTGATTTGCTCAAAGCTATATAACCAGTTGGGGCAGCAAGGGGGTATAGTGGATAGCGCTCTGAGCCTGGAGTCAGGAAGACTCATCTTCCTGAGGTCAAATCCAGCTTCAGACACTTATTAACTGTGTGACCCTGGGCAAGTCACTTTACCCTGTTCGCCTCAGTTTCCTCATATGTAAAATGAGCTGGTGAAGGAAACGGCAAACCACTCCAGTATCTTTGCCAAGAAAACCCCAAATGGGGCCACGAAGAATTGGTCGTGACTGAACAACAAAACTAGCCAATGGCAGGATTGGGCCTAGAATCCAGTCTTGAACTCCCAGGCTGGTGTTAAATTTGACTCAATAAATATTTATGAAATGCTTGCTCTGTAAGGCACTGTGGTTAGCACTGGGGATATAGGGATGAAAAATGGCAGGGGATTTAGTGGAGGAGAGATTGTAGAATTTAATTTGGAAGGCATTGGCTTCTATAGTCAAGTCAGGTCTATGATCATTTGCTGTAAATCATAGCAAAGATCTTGTGTCCTTAGTAATAAAATCCAGGGGGAATTTTTCAATGTTCATTTATTTTAAGAGTAAATTTGCAGTGACATTGGTCTCTACTGTGACACTGTGCAAATATAGTTAAAATCACTTTAATAGCGCTTCATGATATCATGTCAATTATTATATTAATCTAACCCTAATAGAATGTCATTACCCATAATGTTATGCCAAATATTAAAAGGCTAAATATTAAACATTTAATATTAATAATAATATTTAATTATAATTAAATTCGATGATAATATTTAAATTAATGCTAATAATATAATATCATTATGTTATTAAATTGCTTCATTTATTAGGGCATGATATCACCTTTAATACATGTATTGGCTGTGCGACTCCTCTCTAAGACTCTGTGTTGCTGAGATAGTGCATTCTGTATTGATAGAGGCAGTTTCCTCTATTCTTCAATTAATTTCTGACTGTTAAGCTATGTAATATTGTCTATTACTTCTTTTTTAGTTGCATTTTGCTTATTTAAAATATCAAGCATTTATTTTTTTTCTTTCCCACTTTCTTAAAAAAAAGAGAGAAAAAAACCCCAGAATCTTTATAATGACTACGCATAGACAAGAAAAACAAATTCCCACATTGGTCATGTCCAAAAATGTATGTCTCATTCTGCATTCTAAGTCCATCATTCTTTGTCGGGAGGTAGATAGTATGCTTCATTATCAGTCCTGTGGAATTACGGTTAATCATTTCATTGATCAGAGCTCTTCAGTCTTTCAAAATTGTTCATTTTTAACAACGTTTTTGTTATAACAATAAATTATTCTCCTGGTTCTTTTCACTTTACTCTATATCAGTTCATACAAATCTTTCCAGATTTCTCTGAAAATGTCTCTTTCATCATTTCTTATGGAACAATAACATAACATTACATTTATATACAATAATTTTTCCATCATTCCTCAACTGATGAGCACCCCCTTGCTTTCTAGTTCTTTGCCATTACAAAAAGAGCTGCTATTAATGTTTTTAAATTTATTGGGCCCTTTCCCTTTCTCTTTGATAGAGCCAGTGATGGTATTACTGGGTTAAAGTATGAGCATAATTTAGTGACTTTTTGGCATAGCTCCAAATTGCTTTCTAGCATGCCTGTAGTAATTCACGGTTCAACAATAGTACATCAATGTGCCAATTTGCCTGCAGCCTCTCCATCATTTGTCATATTCCTTTTTTGTTAATTTTGCTTATTACTGCGTGGTTATAAAGGCTTTCCTGGTCAAGTCATTGTTGATAATCTAGACAAATAAATCATGAAATGCTGCTTGGATTTGTGAATGATGCTAAATTTTATGGGGCTGTTGTCCCCATAAAGGGGACAACATGGAAAAGACAGGCATTAAATTATCTGATAATTTGAATAAATGGTCCTAAAAATCAGTATAAATTCAGTAGGAACAAGATAGTAAACATAAGAATAAAGGGAATACAAATCTCTTTTTCCCCATGATAGGGAAAGATTGGAGGGGGAAGAAAAAAGAGGAATATTTAGGGCCCATAGTTGACTACAAGATAGATAAGATTCAACAATGCAATGGGACAAGAAACAAGCTAACATGATACTAGATTTTAGTAACAGGAATAGCGTGACTTTTGGAAAATCATTTAATTGAATTCAACTGATTTCAATTCATCTAGAATTTATTAAGCATCTATTAAATCTCATGCACAGTACTTCATGCCAACAATACAAAAATAAAAATGAGACAATTCTTACCCTCAAGGAGCTTACATTGCGTTAAAAGAAACAATATACAGTTATCCTTTCCACATCATGACTTTCCCCATCCTGATTTTGATATATCATGGGTCAGCATAAGAAATTAAATGGGAATTTCTGGGAAGTTTTGCAGAAGCCGCAGATGACACACAAAAGCCAGCAGATGACACAGAAAAATAATTTTTATTTAACATTGACCTACATGTAGAATATGAACCAAATACTTAACCCAAATTTTAATATAAAGTACTGTAAATACCCCATAAAAAAAGAAAAAAATCAAATTTCTTCTCTGGTATGAAGAAAGGGTCAACAAACTTTACACAGATTTTCCAGATTGTGGGTGCTGCCCCTAACACCCATGATATAGAAGGGATAACTGAATATGCACAGAGAAATAATAGAAAATATATCTATAGCAAATACAAAATAACTTTTTGGCAAGGTAGGAGAAGGGAGCAGGGACCTAGCAACTGGGGCGATATCTATATACTTCCTGTAGCTTTCTACAGAATACTTGACCTGAATCTTAAAAGAATCTAAGGATTAAAATAGGCAGTGATGAGGAAAAAGTATATTCTAGGTCTGAAGGACAGCCTGTGTAAAGGCTGGAAATGGGAGATGCTACATGGCCCACTTCCTCGTCTGGAAAATGAAGGGGCTTTTCCAGTTCTAAATCTATGCTCCTAATATGGACATGGTATGGGCACCAAGGAGTATAATAGATGGTAGAACACGATAAGGGCACAGGAAGGACCCAGCCAAGGGGCTCTAACAGATCCCTGAAGTGAAGTGATCAGAGAAGCCTTCATGGGCCAAAGAGAAACCTGAACTGTATGCCTTGAAAGATGGAAAAAATTTGATATAAAAGGAATATGTCAGTCAGTCAACAAATATTTAAGTGCATACTATATGCTAGACACTGTGCTCTAGAACCATATTAGAATCAGTGAGGAAATATTTAACAAAATAAATAAAGATATAATAAAACATAGGTAATATTACATTTTAAAGCTAAGTTAACAGGCTACCCAAAAGGATCCTTATGTACAGATTGTTGTTGAGTCATTTTTCAGTTGTGTGCAACTCTCTGCAACCCCATTTGGGGTTTTCTTGGCAAAGATACTGGAATGGTTTCCCATTTCCTTCTCCGGCTCATTTAACAGATGAGGAAACTGAGGTACACAGGGTTAAGTGACTTGTCCAGGGTCACACAGCTAGTAAGTTTTTGAGGCCAGATTTGAACTCAGGAAGATAAGTCCTCATAACCAGGCCTAGCATTCCATCCACTGCACCATCTAGCTGCCATACGTATAGATAAGTGGCCCCCATTTCTTTTTGAGTTTTACAGCATTGCTCAATGGCAATAAACCTGTAGACCCATGCTAAGCTATATGATGAAAATAGGCATTGATGAGGACCAAAGACAATCCTGGGAGGTGGCCAGTCTTTCTGATTCTTCAATTTAATCATCTGAACCCAAGCATTTTGGAGCTCTAGCAGTTATTTGAGAGACCATGTGCATTGCAACACAGAATTGCTGGAACAGAGTTTCTATTTATGGATTTTGGAGTAATAAAGTCATTTCATTCAACTCTACAAATATTTATCATGCACCCGTTACATACAGAACACTCAGTTTGGTGGGCATGAGTAGAGATAAAAAGTTGAAATAATACTAGGTCTCTACCTTCAAAGACTGCAGTAGTAGCAGAAAGTAATAGAAAGATACATACTTATGTAATTATACCATACAATAATTAATGTATTATAATGTCAAAATCTTATTGGAACACTTATGGGAGATTGATAAAGCTTTATAGAGGTGGTGGAATTTCAGTTGGTCTTCATATATTCAGTAGGAATTCAATAAGCAAGGTTGAGGACAGGTAAAGACAAGGAGATGGGAAACTGCACGGTTTATTTGGAGAAAAGGAGTTTGTCTACAAGATACAGTTCATGGAGGAAAATAATATGAAAAATACCATTGAATCTGATGAGTAGTCAGTTACTGCCCCTTTGAAAGGGCAGTTTCATTAAAATGTTGGGAGTGAAAGCCATATTGGAAAGGACTGATGAGAGAATGGTAAGGAAGTAAAGACAGAGTGGATAGATAATGTTTTGAAGCTGTCTGGCTGTGGAAGGAGGTTAGAGAGATGGGAGAATAGCTAGATAGAGTAGAGAAGTGAAAGGAAGGTTTTTTGTTTTGTGTTTTTTTTAGGATCATAGTCAGTCAAGAAGCATTTATTAAGCATTCGTCTCAGGTGCTGTAATGAGCACTGGAGATACAAAGAAAGGAAAAACAATGAGTCCCCACCTTCAAGAGCTCACATTCTATTGGGGTAGACCATGTGTGGATGATTAGGTATATACAAGATATATACCTATGTATCTTATATATATAGGTATATATACATCATAAGTAGATGGAAGGGCATCTTAGAGAGAAGGAATTAGCAGCTGGGGAACTGGGCAATGCCTCCTGTAGAAGGCGAGATTTGAACTGAGTCTTGGAGGAAGCCCAGGAAGTCAGGAGACAGAGGTGAGAAAGAAGAGTATTCCAGGCACTGAGGACAATCAGTACAGATATAGGAGATGGAGTATTGTGTGACAGGAACAGCAAATGTGCTTCACCTGTATAGTGTGTGTAAGAAGAATGAAAAAATAGGAAGGAGCTGGGTTATATTTGATTTTAAAGGAAATAAGGGGACACTAGTCTTTATGAAGTACTTAGGTGACACGGTCAGATGTACCCTTTAGAAAAATCCCCTGAGCAGCAGAGCAGTGTATGGACTGAAGTGGGGAGCCACATTGGGCCAGAAAGCCAATGAGAAGGCTATTACAATAGTCCAGGAGAGAAAGTCTGCATTAGAATTGTGACTACGTGAGTAGAGAGTAGGACATGTATGTGAGAGATGTTATGAAAGTAAAAACAATGTAATTTGGCCACAGATTGGATACATGGAGTGAATGGGGGTCATCGGTCAAGGGTGACACCGAGGTTGAGAGCCTGTGTGACTAGAAGCATAATGGTGACCTTGATAGAAGAGGAAAGAGTTCTGGAGAACTGATAATAAGTTCTGTTTGGGTTCTATTGAATTTGACATGTCTCCAGGAGACAAAGGAGCTAGTAGATAATGGGGAGGAAAAGCAGGAGAAAGCAGCATCGTGAAAACCAAAAGAGAAGAGAGCATCGAGAAGAGGGTGATAGACAGGGTCAAAGATGGCAGAGAGGTCAAGAAGGTTGATGACCGAGAAAAAGGTCTTCAGATCTTCTAGAGAGATATACGAGATATAATGATAAGAGATGTGTGGTGACTTTGGAGGGGGTTGCTTAAGTTGAATGATGAGGCTGGAAGCCAGATATTATAAAAAACTGAACATATCTGTTCGCAGATAAGGAGGATCTACTCATGAAAATTTCACGCACGGGAGTTAATGAGAAAGAGTTACGGTTAAAGTGTGACCCTGTTATTGTTGGATAAAGACAGGCAGAGAAGAGTCTTTGTAGTTGAGGAGATGGAAGAATTGTGTGGTCATTAGAAGAATTAGATGTATATCTCATGTAGCTAAGTGGTACATAGAGCATGGGGCCTGGAGTTGGGGAGACCTGAGTTCAAATCAGGCCTGAGGCACTTACTAGCCATGTTATACTGGTCAAGTCACTTAACTTCTGTTTTCCTCAGTTTTCTCAACTGTGAAATGGAAATAATAATAGTATCTATCTCTCAGGGCTGTTGTGAAGATCAAATGAGATAATATTTGTAAAAAGCATGATTGCACATGTGGAACCTATATCAGATTGCTTACCTTCTCTAGAAGGGGGAAGGAGAAGAAGGGAAGGATAGAATTTGGAATTAAAAACTTAAAAAAACCCTGAATATGAAAAATTATTTTAGATGTAATTGGGGAAAATTATGTATATATATGTATATATATGTGTATATATATATACACACACACACACACACACATATATATATATATATATGTATGTATGTATTGTGTTAAAATGCACTTAGCCATGCTCACCTGTTGCCACAGGGGCAAATGAGTGGTCTTCCTGAAGCAGTTGGCTAGTGGCTTGCTACTGGTGACCGAACCTCTGACCATCACCCGTGTTCCTCTGAGAAGGACCCATCAGAAATTTTTCGTTGCCACCTCTACCAGGATTAACCTTTAGTATGTAACAATTCCAAATCATCTTACTGATGCTTACTTTAAGAAGAGGAGGCTCTATAAACCTAGACACCAAGAAGGAGAAATTATTTTTGATGCAGAAAAAGGGAAATACGAGATTATGGAGTAGCACAAAGCTGATCAGAAAACAGTGGATTCTCAGATCCTGCCCCAAATCAAGAAAATTCCTCAGCTCTGTGGCTACCTGCGCTCTAAATTCTCTCTCTCTCCTATGGAGTTTATTCTCACAAACTGATATTTTAAATGCCTTGCACAGAACTATTATTAAGATATTTGAAATAACTAAAAAAAAAGAATTGAGCATAGTACCTGGCACACAGCAGGTATAAATGCTACCTATAATAATAATTACTATTATCTATATTGAAGTCTCTTTGAGGATGATGATAGAAGAATAGGATGAAAAGGAAGAACACAGATCAGGTTTGGAAGTCATGAGAAAACGTGGAATGTGAGCTGGCAATTGATACAGGGATAGGGAGAGAAAGATACAAACCAATTGCTTGTCACAGAAGAAAATAGCTTAGACTTCTCATAGGATTTCAGATCCAATTGCTCTGTCACAAGTATCTTGGCTTTTTAAAATGTATTCACTGGGAAACAGCATCAGGGAAAAAAGCATGAGGGTCAGTGGAATGCACAAACATTAATATGGTGAGTTATGTAAATCACTCCACATTTAGAAATGCTTATTCACTATGTTTTTGTGCTTTCTAGGGGACCCAGGTAAAATTTAAATAAATAAAAGACGCCAAAGTAGCATTCTAAGTCAATATTTTGGTCTGGAGAATTGTAATGCGTACAAATCACTCAAAAGTTTGCTCTTGTGGTTTATAATGGCAACAGAAACAGTCAATTATATTGGAGTCTTAAATCACAACGCAGTGTATAGTTGGATGTAAAAATAAGCTCCTGAGGACGTCTTTATAAACACCTTCATCAACTATAGCTCCTATAGAACATCCTGAAGAGGTGATGTTTGGCAAAGATGCTACCATTCATTGACCCCCAAGACGAGGCTGACTATTTATTTGAGACAAATATTCTGATGGACAATAACGGCTCTGCCCAGGAGAAGCCCTGGTCCAGTGTGCACAAAGTGGCATCTGAGCGGCACCTTCAGTGGAAATTCTGAGTTTCGTCCTTTCCTCCCTCGCTGAGCAGGAGGAAAGAGGCAGCGAGTGGTGCCACAGGGGCAGGCAAAGGGGCAGCGAGGAACCTTTTCTTTTTCCTTGTAATGAGGGGGAAAACCCATAACTTTGATCCTAGCATCATAATCTTAGAGCTGGGACCTTCGAGGTCAACCGGTTATGGAATCATAGAGTGGCCATGCCCTCAGAGGCCATGCAGACTAATCCCTTCGTTTTGTAGATGAGGAAACTGACGACCAAAATGTTTCAGAAGACTTTAGATCGTTGACCTAGAGGTGGAAGAGACCTCAGCGGTCATCTAGTCCAGTCTTTCATTTTACAGACAAGATTCTGAGACCTCTGGTTGGTTGAGTGAGTCATCCAAGCTCACTTCATTATCAGGGATGGGACTTGAACGCAAGTCCTTTGAGCTTTTCCTCCACTGTACCATTTTTTCCCCTTTATCATTGCACAGATGGGTCTCTGAGGGCTGGAGAGGGTAGGTGATTTGCTCAATGTCTCACAGAACGGGTGGCCAAGCTGTGATTCAAGGAGAGGTCCTGGGATTCCAAATGCAGTCCACGTTCCGCTGCCCCACAACTGCCTCTCCAGAGGGACAGAGTGTTAAAGCGACGAGGTCCTTTGAGATTTCTTAATCCAATAATAGGAAAATGAGGTGTGGAGAAGCGAAGAGACTCATTTAAACCTGAGATGAGAGAATTTGTGTTGACATCACAGGTCTCATTTTAGTTAAGTTTTGTTGTTATCTGGTCATTTTCAGCCTTGTCTGATTCCTCATGACCGCATGTGGGGTTTTCTTGGCAGAGATACTGGAGTGGTTTGCCATTTCCTTCTCCAGCTCATTTGACAGATGAGGAAACTGAGGCAAACAGGGTTAAGTGACTTGCCCAGGGTCACACAGTTAGTATGTATCTGAGGCCAGATTTTGAACTCAGGAAGACGAGTCTTCCTAACTCCAGGCCTGGCACTCTATGGCGCCACCTAGCTGCTCTTTAGATAAGTTATCACCCGCCAAGTCCCTTGCATGAAGCCGGCGCCTTCCCCTTTGAATTGACACAGCACATTTCTGTATTACTCATCTTTGCAGGAATCAAGGTGATGGTGTAATTCTTATTTGGAACACCTGGCCTGCATATAGCTGGGCTTTAAGCTCTCCACCCATAAAATAAAGGCTGCTTTGTGGTTTGCTATAGCGCCTGATACAGGAGTCCTGCAGCTCTGGGTCTGTGTTATTTCTTAACTTCCAGTGAGTTGCTGTGGAGGTTGGGATTCTGTGTGGTTTAGCATGAAAAGCACCTCATTTGGAAGGTTGAGAAGGAAAGGGAATAAGCATTTATTAAGCACCTACTATGTGCTAGGCATTGAGCTAAGCACTTTACAGCAACAACTCTGAGATGTAAAAGTTTTTATTACCCCCATTTTACAACTGAGGAAACTGAGGTAAGCACAGTTCAATGACTTGCCCAGGTTCACACAGCTAGGAAGTCTCTTAGGATGGATTTGAACTCAGGTCTTCCAGACTTCAGACCCTGTGCTTTATCCACTGGGCCACTTAGCTACCTAGATGTAACAATAGAGATTAGAAGATGGAATAAAATGGCCCGAGAGGCCATTACTTACTAAAATGATGAATGCTCACTCTGTGATGGGTCTATGGGGGGACCAAGTTCAGAGAGAAGGAGAGGCAGCTGGATTCCTCAACACAGGCTCTGACTCCCCATGAGCCTAATTCTTATGCTGTCCATGAAGCTGAGCCGGGTGGGGCTTTATCTCTCTCTCTAGGGTGTACTCCTCCCAGTAATAAAAGGAGGAGCTTGGAGCATGAAGGCCATATGTAACAATACAGAAAGAATGGAAACTGGCTCAGATCAAACTGTCCGTGGAGACTGCTAGAAATCTCTTCATCCCATTAGCATTCACTCAGTCTGCTGTCTATGCCTTGTGGAACCCAGATAACAGAACTATATTTCACCGTGAATATAGGAATACCCTCATAATACTGTCCCATCCAGTGTGACTCTGAGATAGAGTCGTTATAAATCACCCCAGTGCTGCTGGAAGGTCACTCTGTGTGAGGGCTGCCTCTCTTCCCATTTCTACTCTGCTCTGCCCTCATGCCTTCCCTCTCCTTCCTTCCCTTCACTTCCCACTCTCTCATACTTTCTACTCTTCCCTTCCTCCTGCCCTCCATCTCCTTCGTCCTTTTCTTTTTTTCCACCCCTCCAGTTTCTTCCCATCCACACTCTCTTCTTAACGTAAGGCAGGTTGCCTGTGTGGTGACCCTCCCCTCGTCCATTCCCACTACCATCTTGTTCTCCATACTCTTCTCCTCCTCCTCCGTTCCCTTGCCACCTATGTCCTTTTCTCCCTTCACCCTTGTCTCCTTCATCCTTTCCCTTGTTCCATCCTTCCTCCCTATTCCTATTTATCCTCCCTTTCAGTGTCTGGAATGTAGTAAGCATTTAATAAACGCTTGCTGATTGCTGTTTTCTCTTCTCTCCTCTGCAATACTGTTCCTTTGGAACTATCTGCCCTCAAATCATTGTCTCCCCCAGTTATGTTTTCATGGAACCAGTGAAGTCGACTCTGTCTCAAATCTGAAATTCTGGGACCTTCTCTTTCTCAAGGAATACTCCTCTGGGGGGCTGATTTTTCTGTGGCTTCCAGTTTTAGAAATCTTCAGGTTTCCAAGGGCTGAGCATCATAAGCAGGGAGCTATCATTTTTAGCACCCCGCAGAGCCCAGTTGTGTTAAGAGCTGTTTTCACTTGGCTCATTCTTAAGGCCCAGAGACACCCCACAGCATCTGACTCAGGCCTTTATTATGAAGTGTTCAGCTCGTAAATAGAGTCTCCTATTCCTGTCTTACAACTGCCTTGAGAGATACTTTCTGCTTTCTTGGAATGGATACTAGAATTGAAATGGTGACCAAATGATATATCTACTGAGACAAACTAGTTTTGGGAACTTGTCTATCTATAAATCAGTATGACACTTCATTTAATAGAGACTTCATTTAATGGATAGGATTCTCCTCATCCCAGTACCTCCATCATGTTTTATAAAGCTTTTATCTCTGGCTCTGTTCCTTTTTCCCATCTTTTCTTCTTTCTTCCTTTCTTCCTTCCTTTCTTTTTCTCTTTCCTTCTTTCCTTCCTTCTTCCTTCCTTTGTCCTCCCTTCTCTTCCTCCTCCCCTTTCACTTTCTTTCACACACAGTAAGTGCTTAATAAAGTTTTGCTGACCTGAATCGACCTGACCAGTGATTTCATTGGTATAGGGGACTTCCAATGAGATCACTCCATCTACCAATGGAGATCAGTACCTACTCTATAACTTTAAAGTCTTAGATAATTGCTTGAGATACTGAGACCAGTAGTGACTTGCCCAAGGTCATTTAGTCAGTATGCATTAGAGGGGAAAATTGAACCCAGTATTCTTGTCCAAGGCCAGCTCTCTTTCTCATGCCCAACAATGCCTCTTCTTACCTTAAAACACTTAATTAAAACCCATCAGAGAAAAAATAAACCTGCTATAAATAAAATAAATAAGTCATATTTCAAAATCCTTTTATCATGTCCTCATCTATATGAATCTGACATAATACCTTTATTAGGTCTCTTTGTCCCCACCCCCACTGCTTTGCAGTCTTCATTTATTAATTATTTTGAAAACTACTTCTCTAATTTTAATTGAAAAACTTCAAAGCACAGTTTCTACCCTGCACTATAACTCATAGTGGGTGAGTTCTTTTTCTTCCTTTCCTCTTGTGACTGATCTTGGTAGCCCCTATATAGACTGGCTCAATGATGCCACCTTGTAAAGGCATGAGGCCTTTGCTATTTCCTTAAGCCTGGAAACAGGAAAAACAATGCTAAGAGTCTGGCACTGCTGTTTAAATAAGAGAAACATTAGCCAGATATGGAATTAAAAACCCACCCAATCAAAACTCTGTTTCTCCCTACCCCTCACTTCCATCTTTTCTAGCTTTATCTCACAGGCACTCCCCTTCCCCCACATAGGATCATAGGGTCATAGATTTCGAGTTGGAAGGAACTTTAGAGGCTGCTAAGTCCATTTCCCCTACCTCCTTTTAGAGATGTATCTTGGGTCACACAGCTAGTAAACTTTTTTGTGTTTTTTAAAAGTTATTATTATTATTATTATTTTGGATTCAAACAACAAAACTCAAATATACAATAGAGAAAAGAAAAAGAAACATATCATAAACTTAAATATTGAAACAAGTACAAAGTGATAAAAGGAAAAAAAGCATGTCATGCGCACAGTAGAATGTGAGAGGATTTAAAATATATAGCAATAAATTTCCATTTCAAGAAAGCCTGTATAATAAATATTACATGTTGTATTAAGAGTTGTCCATCTTTGCTTTCTTGTAAGTTTTCTTTTGTTCTCTGCTGTACACTTTTTACTTTGTTCTTTTCCTCCCTTTCTCCCCTACCCAAGGCTACAATTAAGTTCAGATATATTTGTATATAGATATATACATAGACATAGACATACATACACATACATACATACCTATATAGACGTATGCTTTCCCTAACAAATTCTACTCCTGCTCTTTGTTTTCATGTTTGTGCATGTCTCTTATTTCCTATCCCACCTGACTCCATTACTTCTACCCACCACCTTGACTCTTATTACTTAACCTAGCCCGCCTCCAAGAATCCTTCCTTTATCCTTCCATTCCTATTAATCTAAACACCCTTCTATACCCCCCTTTAGCCTATTCCTCACCCTCCCCTCATCTCTCTAGTAAGTGTGTGAGAAAGGATTTGAACATAGCTCTTCCTAACTCCTAGTCCAAAACCTTATCCACTATACCAGAGGTATCAAACTGGTGCCTCCCTGCTCACGCCAACTCTCTTCCTCTATTGAAATGTAATTGGGAAGTGTTTAACAAAATAAATAAAAACGCAACATAGATAATATTAACTTATAGTTTTCTAAATCAGTATGTGGGCAGCTAGTTGATGCAGTGGGTAGAGTACTGGGCTTGGAATCGGGAAGACTCATCTACGTGAGTTCAAATCTGTACTTAGACACTGACTAGCTGTGTAACCCTGGGCAAGTCATTTAATCCCATTTGCCTCAGTTTCCTCATCTGAGCTGGAGAAAGAAATGGCAAACCACTCCTCTATTTTTGCCAAGAAAAGCCCAAATGGGGTTACAAAGAGTCAGATATGACTGAACAACAAGAAGTCAATATGTAGCCCATAGGGATCCATTTCTACTTGAGTTTGACACCACTGTACTAAGCCAGGTTTCCTCTCATACTAGTCATCAGCCAAACTGGACTGCTAGCTGTTCCCTTATCTAATCTTGACTTTCCTAGCTCCAAATGGTAAACCACTCCACATGTCCATTTATACATGAATGAATAAATGTATAAATGGATTACAAAATTATTAAGCACATACAAAATGCTCTGCTGGTTTCCTTGGCAATTCTGCCTATTTTATTATATGCATTTAAAAATATTCTTCTAAAGGGGTCCCTAGGTTCACCAGATTGCCAAGAGGGTCTGTGACACAAACCATTTAAAAACCCCCACTCTAAAACTATCAGTTACAGATGAATTGCTCATGTACAGGGGGGCGGGGAGGAGTTTCTGCACCTGGAGTTCCCTATATTTGTGAAATCTCAGGTCTGGATGGGGGAAGGGGAAGACAAATGAATGATGAAGGTGCTTAATAGATGCTTGTTGATTTGACTTGAATATCTGTGCTACCATCCAAATGTACACGTTGTTTCTAAAATGGCTTCTTAAATGAATAATAATATAATAATTACTAAAATTTATATAGTTCTTTAAGGTTTACAGAGCACTTTGCATATTTGATTTATTCATTTGATTCTCATAACAATCCCATGAGATAGGTGCTATTTTTATCCCTATTTTACAGATGAGGAAACTGAGACAAAGTGATGTTAAATGACTTGCCCACAGTTACACAGCTAGTTAAATGTTGAAGACAGGATTAGAACTGAGATATTTCAGGCTCCAAATGTCAGGTTGTCTTTACTGTGCCACCAAGCTGCCTTGGGGGAGGGGTGGTATACTGTGCCAGGTATACTGTGGTATACTGTGCCTGGGACACTTTAAATGTTAACCACAATAAAAGTCACCTTTGTCTATGTGTAAGAGGAAACTAAACTATCAGAAAAAAATCACTTCCTCCAAATAAAAAAGATTCCCCATAAGTAATTGCTGGTGTCAGCATCAGCATGAAAAGATAAGAACTCTGCCCAGGTAGCTGTTCCTTCTCACCATACAGCTTTGTAAGAGGAAAATGGTGCCAATGGCTTCTCACTCCTCCAGACACATCCCTGCAGCCTTGGGGACTGCCGAGAAATCAGTTCAAATGTTATGCTCAGAAAACTGCCACAGCAGCAAATTCCTGCAAACCAATTCCATCATTCTCATTCAGTTTATAGAGATTTGGAACAACCTTGGCAATATTCAGATATTCAGAAAGGGAATTCTGTCTGAAAAGGAGGGCTAAGCTGGTGTTTTCTGAAGTGAAGATTAGGAGCTGGCTGTCATTCACGTTAGGAGGGAGAGCAGGTGTGCCTCCAAATTGGAGGAGATGGAAAGTTTTTTTTTTTCAAAAAAATCCTGAAGTTGTCGATTTTATGACTCTAAGTGCTACTACAGGGAGGATGTTAGAAGGCGAGAATTTTTAGGACCTTTATGGGCATGAAGGGATAGGAGAAAGAGCAAATTTGTACCTTAAAGGTGTGGCACAGGGCTCCTCACAGCCCTACTTGTTATGATCTGAGGGGGGGCTTGACCCCAAAACTCTACTTTTTACTACTTATGTGTCCTTGAACAAGGTCTCTGGCTCTGACATTTATTAACTGATCTGGGGAAAGTCACTACCCTCATCTGTAAGATTGGAGGTTCCTTTCAGTCCGAAGGTCTATGGTCCTGGTCCTTAGATCTAGGCTGACGCAATCTAGGGGAAGGACACTCCAGAAGGCCTAGCCTTCTGCCCCTGCAAGCCACACTTGTCTTCAAATGTTGCTCTATCAGATTATAAACACACTCCTGAAAGTCTTTGACTGCCCAAGCATAATAAAGAGTAAAAAAAGGAAGAGAGGGCAAAGAACAAAAATGCTTCAGTGTCTGAAGGTCACAAGTGCTATTCTTTTCAGATCCCTAACTTTTTCAATTCTGCAATCTGCCTGCCTACATACGAAGTACTATCTTAAAGGAACACTGAATTTGAAGTCATTGGGGCTGGGTTTAAATCCTGGTTCTGTCACTTAATAGCTGTGTGACTCTGGGGAAGTCACTTAATTTCTTTGGGTTTCACCAATAAAATGAGCAGGTTGGGATCGATGATCCCTAAGGTCCCTCTGAGTTTTCTAGCAATGATTCCCTGACCCTGATCCCTTAATCCTCAAACATCTCTTTGTTATTGTAGGTGTTGAGTTGTTTCAGTCATGTTTGACTCTTCATAACCCTATTTGGGGATTTTCTTGGCAAAGATACTAAAGCAGTTTGTCATTTCCTTCTCTAGCTCATTTTACAGATGAGGAAACTGAGGCAAACAGCGTTAAATGCTTTGCGCACGGACACCCAGCTGTTAAGACACCCAGCTGTTAAGTGTCTAAGGCCTGATTTGAACTCAGGAAGATGAGTCTTCCTGACTCTAGGCTCCAACTTTAATAACTGGCTTCATTGTTAATATTATGTATTTTATTTTTATATTTAAAAACATTCTGGGAAAAGGTCCATTGGCTTCACTATGCTGCCAGATAGGTCCAGGACACATATACACATAAAAGGTTAAGAACTCCTGTTCTAAAACCATAACTTGCAGAAAGGGTGCCAATCTACACTGGTTAAAGCAAGTTTCTCCCCCAAAGTCCCCTTTACCAAGGAAATCACAGGTCCAGTTCCTGTCCCTAAATATGTGTCAGGCACTGTACTAAATACCTGGAATATAAAGTAAAAACAGAACCGGTTGCTGCCAGGTAGCTTACGTTCTAATGGAGGAGACGACATTTGCATAAATCAGTACATATGAGGCAATTACAGAGTACTTAGAAGGTAGCCTCAGAGAACAAAGTACTAGCAGGTAAGAGGATTGGAAAGGGTCTCCTACATAATCATATATGGTGCCTCTTTCTCATTGAAACGTGCAGAATTATTTTTAGAACACAGACAACATATCTCTGTGTTGTGAGGTCATCGTGTTTGATTTTTAATTCTTTTTTTTCCTCTGAAAGCCACCAATGGGAATGTCAGTAGGATTCTGCAAAGCAGTCACTTCCAATCAGAAGCATGCATAAAACAGGGGCTGCCACCCTGAGAGAAGGGGAAGTTCGCCATAAGAATGCTCCCCTGGGGCGTCCCAGCATCCTGGCTCTATGCACACATACATTTACACTAAGCAGTGAATAACATGGATTTGTTCTCCATATATACTTCCTCCCTCCTATTACAGTGCTTACTTTTGAAAAGAAAACATCAATCCACTAATGATCTGCTTTTTGTGGCTTAGATGTAGTTGCCTATTAGTCAATGAGATTTATTGAATGCCCATCCTGTGCTGAGCCTTGTGCTAAATGCTGGTCGTCACATTCATTTTTGTCAATTGGTATAAAACAGAACAAAGCATCCCCTCCCAATAGAGGGAAATTTTGCAGTTGGCCAAGAGGACGTCATCAATACGAAGTGCATGGCTTGTTTTTCCATTACTGGGTAATTCATTTTAGTGCTCATTAGGTCAAAACAGACACTTGGAATCAGCTGCCTAGAATTATTATTCTCCTAACCAGTGCTCATGCTTTACTGCTATTTGATGATGCTAAAAAGCAAGCATTTTCTGCTTTACTGAGACGATTCATTTAATGGCTTCACTGTCACCTTTGGACCAATTAATTGTCACTTGGATTAACTAAGACAGGCTATTGTAGTTAGAAGGAAATGATCCCATGTATTTTATAAAGCCAAGTCTAATCATTTGTAATTTATATTACACTACTGTGACTATGTCTGGAAAACATATGAATCCCCATATAAGATTTTTTGGCTTTAGGTAAAGTTTCTTATATATGGCATTTAATGTTGTGGCAGGGGCAGGGGGAGCTAATCTCTGATCTTTCTTTAGTTTTTAATTGCAAATTTGGGGTCTTCATACCAGAGATGAAAATATTAATAATAATAATTAATAAATGTATGTACCTAATATTGTAGATATAGGGAAGGCAGTGATATAGTTGTACTTGCAGGAATACAGGATGAAGCTATAGGAATGTAACTCAAAGGTCATTGACTCAACCCTGCTCCTTTAGTGTTTCTAGGTAAAGTTACAGAGTAAAGAGCATAGTCCGGCCCTGGCACTAGCAATTAGAGGCAGGATGGGAATTGATAGGAATCTATCCCCTGCAGTCCAAATATCAAAAAGTCCTAAGGAGTTCATGCTGAATTAAAAGTAAAATTACTTTTGTTTTTGTTTATTAACAACAAATTTGATCTGAGATTTGCCCATGCTGGCTAGGTACAGATGTGACTCTGACTCACAAAAGAAGTGATAAAGCCTCAAAACTAAGAACTATCTAAGAAAAGAGCACGGCCCCTTCCCATAGGAAGACAAACACTTAGTAGCCACAATTCAGTAAAAAACAGTATAATGTTAGCTTCTAATTCTAAGAGGCTGGCTTTTGATAGCAGAGATGACACCATCCAAGAAGATAACATCATCAGTTTTGTGGGGGAGATAAGAGGCAACAGCTTTAGAAGCAAAGGTTGTTTTCTTTTTTTTCTTTCCCCAAGCTATGATAAAGTCCTAGGAGCAATAGTTGTCTGTTTCACCTGTGGTGTAGAACTCTGAGGGTGCAGGTGTTCTTGAATGTATGCATAATTTTAAATTTATTTGCCTTGAAATTTTATTTAATTAAATACCTTTATTTTAAAGATAATTTGTGCTATGGACTTGCATGCTTAATAACAACAAAAAATACACATGGGGCTCATGAATTATGATTTTGAGTGTTGACTAAGAGAGTGCCTTGAACTTAGGTATAGCTTTTATGGACTCACATTAAAGGGGAATCTGATCTATATTTGGGGAAATTTTTTTTAATTAAATTTTCTTTGGTATCTATTAGATTATGTCATCATAGAGGGGAAGAGGAAATAAGGAAAACAAAATGTACATCTTTCTTGTATAATTCTGAGATTCCTGCCCAGTCTTCAAGGAGGCTTGGAAAAAGGCAAGAAAAATTAACATACTGTTTCAAACTTTGTGGTATTTAGACAAACATGGTTCTGGGAAGTGTGACATTTAGAGAGAAGGTATACTTCATAACATCATTCTGGCAAAAATGTTGGTTCCTTTGTCCCTCAATGAGGGGTTCTTGGGACAAAAAACAGCTAGTGCTAGATTGTAAAGTCTATGAAGGATGCTTGGGTCTTTTAAATATACACTGTTAAGTGACTCATATTTCATTTTATTAAAAAAAATAAGCAGAGGATCAATGGGAAACATACTGGCTTACGAGTAGGAGAATCTAGAACCTTTTTTCCAGTCTTTTTTTATAATTTATTTTTTACTGTTATTGGATTAGATGTCAGGGTAAAATCAACTAAAAGCAGCATAGACCAGGCAGGTTGCCATGGTACTGGCTCTCTAATAACACTTGGAAATAGATTCTGTGGTGCAACTACAGAGATGCTCCAAACAGGTCTGCATGCTGGTCACTTCCACTGACATCACTCTGGAGCCTCTTCCTTTTAGGCTATGGCATTGAGTTAAATGATAGGCTTTTATTCTATCACTCTTACTCATCTCTTCTGGAAACATCTTTGGAAAATATCTTTGTCTCCATAGACACTGCCTCTTATTTCCCCCACAGAGGTGCTGATGTCATCTTTGGGACTCTGTAGTGTTGCCACCTGATATTTCTCCACTGAATTGTGACTATTTTAATATAATTGGTTTCCTTTTTAATTGTACTTATTTTATTTTATACAGTTTAAACATTATTCTGAGAAGGGGTCCTTAGACTTCATCAGACTGCCAAGGGGGCTATGATGCAAAAGAGGTCAAAGAATTCCTTGTATAGAATCTAATCTCTTTTTTCTGCTTAGAGCCCTAAAAAGAATTATTTTCTCCCAAATTCTATCCTGCTTCTATTCTCAGTTTAAATAGAGCTATACTTGACCTTTTGATCATTAAGGAAAACAGACTCTTTTGGTTGATTATCTAGGCTTAGGCACAATTTCCTAAAAGCTAAAGAATTGGCTATAATAGCCTATAAGAAATGTTAAGATCACTTGTCCAATTGATTCACTTTACAGATGAAGAAACTTAGGACCAGAGAAGAGTAAGGGCTTGCCAGTATTATAAACCAAATATATAGCACAAGAAACACTAGATCTGAATTCCAAAAGCCTGGGTTTGAACTTTACCACCTCCTTTTTATCTAACCTTTGTCAAATCAATTTAACCTCTTTGTACTTCATTTTCCTCATCCATAAAATGAAAGGGTCAGAACAAATGATCTTAAAATCCTCTTCTACCTTTAAATTCCTATGATCATCAATTTCATGATTCTGTAACCAGTGTTAATTCCACCACATGATCCCCCTCGCCATCATCCAGACTGTTTATTAAAGTCGTTAGGAAACATCTTTTCCTTCATAAGTACCTAGTTAACTTTAATCCCTAGTTTTCCTCATGGTTTTTTTTTTTTACTGATATAATGTTTTCTTTCCTTTCCTGATTCATTTCTCTTGCTCTCTTGTCATTCACATCACTCCCTTCCTGACCAATCTCTCACTCGCCTATGCCCTAGTTTTATGACATCTTTTATTTATTCTTAAGTTTCCTGGTCATCCCCCTGTGGCCCACCATGAATTTGAGTTTTTCTTCAAGTCCTTCATTAACAAAAGTTCTTCTCAGTCACTCTGAATTAATATAGAGTTCTACAAACAGGAAAAGACAGGTTGGAAGAAACTGTTAGAAGTGATATTAGGGCACAATGACTCAGAATAATCAAAGTAATGTAGACTAGCTTTTTAAAAAAAAAAAGTATGGATAGTATTAACTGCTATTTCCAAATACATTTGCAAGCACCTATCTTCACATAAAGAAGAAAGCAGATTTGATAGAAGCAAAATTGAATAGAAAGCTTGACTAAAGAAATGTATCCAACAGTAAGTCCTGATATCTGGCTTGTTAAAATGTGTTTTGTACCTAAATTCTTGGTCTGCCTTAAAGTGTATTTTTTAAATCACTTAGTTTATACACACAAATAGATGTCAAATTATTTTACCAGTTATAAGAATCATAGAATTTCAGAGTTCAATGTGACCCCAAAGGTCATCCAATCCAACCTACACTTGAATCAGAAATCCCCTTTATAAAATTCCCAACAATTGGTTATCCAGTCTCTATTGAAAGATAGTGTTATGGGAAAAGCAACAACTTTGTTCCTGGCAGGAAAAAAATCACTAGCTCCGCCTCTCCACTAGTGCTAACTGGGACTGTTGGGGCAGTAGTCTGAATGAATCACAACCTCATTATGAGAGTGGACAGGCGTTGAAAGGATATTTTCTCACTAAGTCAAATAAAGGGTCTCAGGAGCAATTCAGATAAATAAAAGTAATTTCAAAAGACAGATTTCATTTAAGTATGAGAGAGTCTGCTGGTTCACCTTCTGCCCATGATTTAGGGATTAAATAACAATGAAAAGCCTGAGACTAAGGCCTAAAAAAGCTGAATATTATTCCCTGATGGGGACAGGAGGAAGAGGAGGATGGAGGAATGTAACAACATTCAGTGGAGGACTAGCAGGTGACAGTAGAGAGCAGCTTGACCAAGGAGGACCATGAAAAGATGGCTAATCAGCAAAGAAAACAACTCAGTGCATCAGATCACAGATAGTGACATCACTAGTCTAGTTAGATGACATCAGTGCTCTTCAGGGGCACCACCCAAAAAGAGTATCAAAGGCAGATTGGAGACGATATATATGTATGTATATACATGTATATATATGTGTGTGTATACATATACATATACATATATAACATATAACATATATATAAATACATGAGTTGCCTTGGGTATACATATGCACTCTCCTACATATGATCTTTATGTATGGTCTTTCAACTACTGGTGGTATGACAACATGTGGAAGAGTACACTGGTGCAGAATACAATGGAATTCTCTGAACACTATTCCAGTATAACTGCAATAAGAATTCATGTATAACAAATCCCCGTCTTACGGTCCACTTGCCCTAAAGAACGAAATTCAAGAATAAAGAGAGTGGAAAGTCTCATGGAGTTTATTAGATCAGTGTATTTGACCTGTACATTTTTTGTTTTTCATTCCTTCAACGTTAGGATGTTAGGTGAGTACTAATTTAACAAATGTTTTGGGAGTACAGTTAGAACATGAGAAAAAAGTAAATATTCTACCAGTGAAATACGTATTTGGTAAATCCAAGACTAAATGAGAGTTTCCAAAGAGCATCAGAAGGCATAACCATACGGAGAAATACAACTTGAATCCCTCTGGTCAGCAACCATTTGATTTTTGTTTCTGTTTTTTTATCTCCACCCTCCACCTAATACAGTGTCCTATACATAGTGTTTAATTTTTGTTTGAACGACCATTCCCACTTACTTAAACATTCTAGAAACAGTGCTAATGATAGGAAGCAACCAGCAAGACATTGCTTTTTTCTTCTATGTTCTTTTCTCTATTCTTAAACATATACACCATTGAAAGTGTCTCAGTGGGAACAGAATTGACAAAATACTTAGCTGCAAAAAAACATTTTCCCCTTCTCCCCAGATGCATACATTCAATACTCAGGATTCATTTCTTATTGATGTTATGAAGAGACAGGGAGGTATGAGGCTAGAGAAATCACCTGTACCTTATTGAAATCTTTATATCAATAACTGCTAGAAATTTGGTATAAATTAAATTTAACTTGAAAAAAGAGGGATCACAGGCAGCCTCAATCCTCACTCAGCAAACAGACGGGTAAGAGAAGAAAGGGGGTTGATATTACTTAGCTATTTCAATAGAGAGCTTTACATGCGCCAAAGTAATAGGTTCGTATTTTCCTGACCTAGATTGCTAGTGACAGTTACATTGCAGATAGTATGTATACAAGCAAATAAGAATTAAAGGCACTTTGGTTTTTTTTAAAGTGGGCCAGTCAGTTCAGGCTCACTGAGCACCCTGAGACGTAGAAGAACCAATTCAAATACACAATTAGATGGTCAAATTCTGGTTCTCAGGTTCTGCCATTAGCCATAGCAAGAAGGTAGTTGTTAGCAGCACCATTCCAAATAAGAGACCCTACGTGCCAACCTCTGGGCACTGTATTAACTGATTAGCTAATCTAGATACATTAAGAAATTGTCACTGTATATTGGCTATACTTGGGGCTAATGATCTTTTCTTTTGTAATTGATTTTAATATGAACCCTGTGCCTAAATGAACACACTTCAGACAAAGTTGACTCACTTGATTCAGAGCTGTGTGAAATAGACCAAAGAGTATTCCAGGGTAATTGACAATAACAACAACAACAACTTCCATTAATGCCACTGTACCAGGGATACCCTGTGTTGGAACTGAGGAAACATTCATTGGTACAGAGTACTGGCTGTGATGGATGCTGGATGAGCCTAGGCTGCAGCATAGCTAATGCCAGGAGCCTCAGGCAGTTTTAACTCTGTGCCCTGGGAAGGAGTTGAGTTTGGAACTGTCCTTACTTATCCTTATCAGAGAAATCACTGAGGGAAGGATAGGAAATGGAGGAGCCACGTGAGGGCTGACAAGGAACATCCAAGAATCATCAACCAGGGCAGCTTAAATCAATGACATTAGAGGACAGTGTTAATTTTTTCACTTAAGAGAATATGTGCCGGTGATAGAATGTGACCTACATCTGGAAGCTAGGTGGCGCAGTGAATAGACTGCTGGGACTGGAGTCAGGAAGACTCTCCCTGAGTTCAAATCTGGCCTCAGGCACTGTGTGACCTGGGTAGGTCACTTAACCTTGTTTGCCTCAGTTTCTTCATCTATAAAATGAGTTGGAGAAGGAAACGGCAAATCACCTTTGCCAAGAAGACCCCAAACGGGGTCATGAAGAGTTGGACATGTGTGAACAGAAACAATGACAATAAACCTATACCCATCTGGATCCCTGTAAATGCCCAGTAGCTGTGTTCCCTCAAGTGCTAATGCAAAAAATATATCATCTTGGGACCATGGAGATTCCTGATAGGTTTCTACGTGAAATCATCTGGTCCATAGCCCTCTAGATCCTCTAGGTACAGCCACCATCCCTATTATCATCAGTCAATCAACATTTCACGGACTTTTGAAGCTGAAAGATTTATGGTTATGTATTCCAATCTGTTAATTTTACAGACGTGAGGATCCCTTAAGACTTAAAGCTTAAGTGATTCATAGCAAGAGCCCAGCTCCAAGGTCACCAAAGGAAAGGGTCTGCTAGTGGACAAAACAATTTTTGTGTGTTTCAGGGCTGGGGTTAACAGTGATTTAAAGCAAAGCTGGGCCTTGAATCCAAGCCTTATGACTCCCAGGTTTATTGCCCCTTTACAACCTGCTTCCTTGGTAGCTCGTTTATCCTGGGCATTCACCAAAATTGGAGGTGGTCTCAGGGTAGGGTGTGGAGAGTGAAGTTTACTTGGGGATCAATGATTAGGGAAATCTAGGATACATCAATAAAGCAATAGCTTTAAAATTCGATCAGTCTTTGAGAGTCTGCAAAAGGCCATTGGGCTTGCCACTAGTGTTAATGGAAACGTCCCTGTCCTCCTCTGGAAGGGGCAGTCAATAAACATTTATTAAGCGCACTGGGGACACAAAGAGAGGCACGACAGTCCCTGCTGTTAAGAAGCTCACAGTCTGATGGGGGAGACAGCAAGCAAACTATGTACAAAGAAACTATGTACAAGATAAATTGGGAATAGTCAACCTTCAAAGTAAAGGTTCTGAGTTGACAGCTGCCTTGCGACCAGAACATAAAATTATGTTGTTTGTCAGCAGCCCCTTATAGATGACATTGGCATTTTGTTGGTAAGTTTCCATTTCCTCTAGGTGGGAGCTGACCACAGGGATGGTGATAGAAGGCGTGAGGAATGGGAAGAACTGAGAATGAAAAACCTTGCTTGGAGAAAAATAGCCCTCTCAGGGTAGACATGTTTACAGAACTGTTGAAGCATGCTTTAGCAGTGGGGAGTCAGTTAGGCCAATTATCTTGACGACAGGTAATGCAGCAGCGGAAATATTGTTCCAATGTGCAGTTGGTGTGTGCAATCTGGACATCCGTCTAGAGATATAAGGCCAGAGTGAAATATATCTTGACTTATAAACAAGGAGAAGAGGGCTGTTCAGAAGTGCAAAATGAATTATGGTCGTTGGTCCAAAAGAAAGTAAGCAGGTAAAAGCTGTGGAGCGGGGCTATTTCCCAGAAGCGTCTGGCCTCAGTATTTTAAATCTATCACTTACAGTTAGGCCTGCGCTGAGCCTTAAGACCTACTTTTCCCCTGAAACAGAGCTAGGAGGAAAGTAGAAAATAATGAGATTCATATCTGCTATGTGAGTGGCTCAAGGTACACCTGAAAAAGAACCCACACTATGGCATACCCAACAAGTACTGATGCAGCCTCTGCTTGAAAACTCCCACATAGGGGAATCCTACTACCTCCTGAGCAGGCCATTACACTTACGGGCTGATGCATAGTAATCAATTCTCTCTCTCTTTTTTTTTTGTATTTTCTTCCTAACATCAAACCTAAAATTGTCTCTCTGCAACCTTGCTCATCCTAGGGGTGGCATTTTAACCACAGCTGCCTCACCTACTCCTAAAAGTGTTAGGCAGATCTAGGTCCTGACTCTTCTCCTAGGCTCCTCCAGATGGAGATGGATGGTCCCCTTAATGCTAGGCTTTACAAGGAAACCAAGGGAGGTGCTTATGACCCCTCTACTCCCAGGGTGTATGGGTTGGCAGTTTGGGGTCTGGGTGGGCTTTTCAAGTTTTCTTGCGTGAGCCAGCTGAACTCAAGTTCACGAAGCTGGGGGTTCTTTTCACATACAAACCTCATCTCTCCAGATACCTGCTCTGACAGAACATAACAGGTCCAAACTTCATGTGTTAGCTGGTGTACATGGAAGCTAGAGTTTGAGAAATTGGCTTATGTATGCCAGGAATCCTGACAAGTTTGACTGGGGGAGATTGATTGAACTGACCAAAGGTGGGGAAATGTAGTCTAACTGTTGCCTGAACAGGTATGTCTCATCTTCAGATGCTACCCCCTGGAGGAATCCTCAAGTGGTGAGTGCTCCAGCTGGGCCGTGTCTGAAAAGCAACTGTGTTAGCCGGCAGGACTTCGAGGGAAGTGCTGAATTAGTCATTGCTGGGTGGTTCATATTCAGCATGCAAGCAGCATCTCTACCCTAGATTCCTTTTGGTCAGAAGTCTTTGGCACAGCTGCAACGGGGAGCCTCTGGTATGGTCATGTGGGTGTGCTGAGGCTGGTCTGAGTTCAGAGGTAGATGGCTAACAGAGAGATCAGCCTAGGGGAGAATAAGGGAGCTGGAAGTCAAACTTGCCAAAAGGTAGATCCTGAGATCATCAACACTGGTGAATCAGCTTCAAAGCTAAGAAGGAGTCAGACACTTTGAAGGAAATAGAGGGGGTGGCTAGGAGGGGAATTTGCGTTTGGTGGTAAATGCTATTAATACTTTCTTCTAGGATTACTGCCCACAGAATGCTGCCCTATGGCCATATGCCTGTCCACACTTCTGTAAATATGCAACAGCTGTGGCAGCTTGGAGAGCCTGCATAAGAGGAATGAGAAGCAGCGGAAAGAACCCTCAACTGAGTCAGAAGTCAGGACTTGGGATCAACCCCTGGATCTGTCACTTAGGAGTTGGGTGTCCCTGGGCAAGCCATTTAACTTTGTCTCAGGCTGAGTTTTCTTATATGTAATTTGGAGATCATACTACTTATTCTAACTCTCTACCTTACATATCTATTTTAAAGAAAGGACTGTGTATATCTTAAATGTGAGTTATTAATGATATTACGGAAACATTTCACTCCCTGGACATCTCACCATCTGCCTTATCATCTGGACCAGAAACTGTGATTTGGAGGATTTAATCTTTACACATCTAGAAATGTCCACCCTGAGGCATTACTGGTCACTTTGGTCACTTAATACATCCACACCCAGCCTCAGCTATATTCACTTCATTCTCCAGCCATCTTTCTTCCAGTTATCATGGCATCGCATTTTCCCCTCCCCCAACACACACACACACACACACACACACACACACACACACACACACACACTGCCCTTTTCCAGATCTTGAACTGTAATAAATCGTGTCATTATGCTTGGAAACATGTTTTGGTCTGCTCCAGCAAGGTTCTGTTCACCATTCCCATAATTTCCAAACCAAAATAACTCTCCTGGGCCCCCACTCTTCTATACCAGCTGTCTTCCTTATTAGAATGTAAGTTCCTTGAGGGCAGGAACTTTGTATGGTCAACTCTGTGATCTAATCAATTCTGAAATTCCCTTCAGTGACACAGATCAAAACTTGTTCATGCCTCCTTATCTGTGGGACCTTTCTCTACACCCTCCATAAATTCACCCTGGAAGGGAAGGTCCACCCAGGGTGCATTTTATCTGATAATTTTGAGGCCCCCAGTGGAGAACTCTGGCTGTCTACCTGTCTGTTATCCCTCATCCCTGCCACAGACCCACCAATCTTTTCTTTCTATCTATAGCTCTGGATAATGTCTTTTATCCCTGCTCTGCATCAGAGATTCTCATTGATATTGTGTTGGAGTCCGCTTCTCTCCACCATATGCCTCTCCATTGCCTTTTGTGTGATACAGTATTCCTTTCTAACTCTTGTGAGGGAATGGTTTACATTCTAACCTTGCCTTTGACAGCCATTGCTTTCCATTGGGCAAGTCAGTCCGATGTTTGCTAATTAAGATGCTTTCTGGGCTCTCTTATTCATCCCTTTGTTGTGGCAATTAATTTATACTGGTCAAACCTGGGTAAAATTACTATAGTTGGTGTCAGTCATAACCATTATATATTTCCCATTTTCAATTACTTGTTTAAATAGTTCCATGGTAAGTTGTTTCAATTGTGCGGTATATCTTACTGGGTTATTATACTTGCTTCCTTCCTTCCTTTCCTTCCTCCTTTCTCTTTTTCTTTTCTTTTTGTTGCTAGGGCCATACCCAGCATAGTAGAAACTGCTAGGACTTATGCTCGATTTCCAAAGTCTTTGGTAACTCAGGGTCATCTCCATGCAATAGAGAGGGAATTTTTTGGTTGAATACTGAGGATCACAATAATACCAACTGTAATTGACAGTATTAGTATTGACACTTATTATGATCACTGTTGTGTTTGTGTGTGTGTGTGTGTGTGTGTGTGTGTGTAATACATATAGAAATGGCCCAAGAACAAGTCACTATCTTGGCACTGTTTTTAGATTTATTGTTCTATGAACTATTGGCCAAGTTGTTAAAATGGCTGCTTCTTCTAATTGAATAAGTGCGTTGAGAAGTAAAGTCATTTTTGGTGGACTTATTCAGAACAACTCCAGTAAGAGACAGGATAACAGGGATTCCATATGCCTTGCCCTTCTGCCATTTCTTCTGCAAGGTCTTTGCATTTTGAAAGTTTTTTTTTTACATTTTAAGTTTTTGGGTGATTGTAATTATTTAATACAATATCTCTTTAAAATGATGTTTTTAGAGTCTGTTTCCCATTATTCATTAAGCTTGATATTGCTTGATTCGTGTCAGTGTATCTCAACTTCTTGGGGTCCCAGAACACAAAGAAATGCCACTGCCTCGTTTCTTCTTCATGGCAAATTGATCATCACAATGGTTCCAAGTAAGGCCAGCCTGCGTCTCTATACCAGCCTGTCTGCTTTCTAGGTTCATGGATCAGCTAGGTGGCTCATAGTACATAGAACACTGGGCTTGAAACCAGAAAGACTCATTTTCATGAGTTCAAATTCAGCCTCAGATACTTGCTAGCTGTGTGACCCTGGACAAATCACTTAACCCTGCTTGCCTCAGTTTCCTCATCTGTAAAATGAGCTGGCAAAGGAAATGTCAAAGTACTCCAGCATCTGCCAAGGAAACCCCAAAGGTGGTCATGTAGAGCTGGGCATGACTGAGAAAATGACTAAATAACAGTGCCATTTAAGCACCATTATCACTCTGGTCAGGAATTCAGTTGTGATATTGTCAGAGTCCAATTGACAGAAGTTCCAGGGTTCCTGACAGGTCTTCACAGCTATTGAACTGGTCTCAGGGTACATATTAGCCACATTGCAGTACAGCAGCCTGCCAGGCAGTCCTTTACTTTGCCATTGCCCCTCCCTCACAACATGGACAATGAGTTAACTTTGGGGAAAGGTGTTATCATTATTATTACTATCACTATTATCTTTAAGAATGCTTTAATAATAATAATATTAGTTCACATTTATATAGTGTTTACTATATGCCAGGCACTGTGCTAAGTGCTTTATAAATATTATCTCATTAAATCTTCACAATAACCCTAGGAGGTAGGTACTGTTATTATCGCCATTTTACAGATAAGGAAATTGAGGCAAACAGAGATTAAACTGACTTTTCCAAGCTAGTAACTTTCTGAGATTAGATTTGAACTCAGGTCTTCCTGACTCCAGGCCCAATGCTCTGCATACTATGGCACCACCTAATTGTCTGTGGTTTTTAAGAGTACTTTACTTTGGTCAAAGATAAACTAATAGGTGTGTTGACCTAGGGATTTTTTTAAATTTGATAACTTATGCCAGTGATATAATTTGCAGTTTGACATCTCACTTGGATCATTCCTGCTTCTGTCCCATAGTGCAGTAGGCCCCTCAATTCAATCAGTCATTATTCAGTCAATACCACTCATCATGTAAGAGCTCTGGCATCAGTTTTTCATTACTAATTATAGGCAAAAATACAATCATCAATAGCTGGACAATATCTTGTTAAGGGTCACTTTCACAATTAAGCACAAATCAATGTTCATACTGTCTCAAAGTGCTTCGGTACATGTCTCTTCCAGGTAGGAAAAATGTCTAAGTGATGGCAGAGCAAGCATTGCTATTTAATCATTGAGATGTCATGGAGTCGGTAAAACTCTCCAGGGAAATAGGAGCGTGGCATGTTTTAATATATGTGTGCTTTGAAATAAGGGTGCATGAACTCGTGAAATGACTAACTCCATGCAGGAATTGTGTGGGAGAATAAAATACCCAGATTCCTCACTGACAAAGACAAAAGAGACCCTGAAGAGAACATTAGATTCTTAGGTATGATTTTTATAATGTGTTGGGGCCAGATTTATTCCTATGGAAACACATTTCTGAAATTATAATGGAAGTCACTGGGAAAGGTGAGCTTAATATACTAAAAAAGAGCATCTTATACTTCATATTTCAGTAACTGCTGATGTTTTAAAGCACATCTCATCTGTGTTCATTTTCATTTGGGGGAAATGTTTTTCTTTTCTCAAGATCATTCTTCTCCCAGTAATTTATTTGCAGCTTCTTGAGGCAGCATCATTGCAATTAAAATGTCTTAATTAATAATATTTGCATCTTACATTAGTGTGATTTGAAGATCCTTATTAAATAAATTTTGGGGGGGTGACAATGGGTGGTTAGGATCTATAAGTTCGTTGGTACAGGGATCTCTAAATAAGAACTGTCCCTTTGGCAAAACAGCTTGATGACTTTATTGCAACTTTATCGTTTTAGAGTATTGCCAGGGGTCACTGAGAAATTAAGCGACTTGCTGAGGGTCATTCACACAGCCATCACATATCAATGGCTGGACATGAATCACTCTGAAATCAGGACTCTGTGTATACATGCCATCACTTTACCTATCAAATGGCCTTAGGAAATGCCCACCATATGCAGACGGGATGATCTCCATTTTTAGATTGCTAGAGCAGATACAAGATGGAGAGCACAGATTTTCTTTATTGAAGGACCCTTGAAGGGAATTTCATTCTATTTGATGAGAAGAAGGTAGTTTGTTACTAAGCTACACAAGAGAAAATCCACACCTAGTTTCTACTTTGGGAAGAAGGATGGACAAGTCGAAGAAGGCAGCTTGGAGATAAGATAGAGAAGTGAAGTGGGAGGGGACAACAAACGATCCTTTGCTTTGTTATGCAGTATTGACAATAACTCTTTTTGGACACTATAGAGGATTATCTGCCCTTTTTCTAACCCTTAAGTACCCAAGTAATGACACTTGGGGACAGAGGTTCATTGTGATAAGCAAGGTATAAATTTCCTAGCATAAAGTATTGCCTTTTTAAAAGTTAATTTGCTACATAAATAACTTGTATAATATCAATTCTGCATCTTTCCTTCCATCCCCTTTTCTTTTCCCTTCCTGTCTCTCTGTCTGAACCTGTCATACGCATGCGCACACACATGCAAACGTGCACACGCACATGCAACACACATATGCACACATACACACACATGCACACACAACACACATGCACACACGCACACATGCACACACACATGCACACACACCCTTTACTTTCAAAGTTAAACAAGCACACATTTGGGGACTAAGCAGCGTAACTGTAAATCATTTAAAATCCAGTAGAAGCATTAAATAAATGCAAAGAATCCATAGGGAAATGCAGCCAATGTGATTTTTGCCCAGTCATTCCTGGAAATTAAGTTCATGGTGCCAAATATTTTTTCTGTTTCTTTTGTTTATCTAATCATGGAATCATAGAATTTCAGGGCAGTCCAGGACCTACCAAATCATCTAGTCTATGCTTGATAAATTGCTTCGGAATGTAGAAAGATTATTCTTAGGAGAAAACATGAAATCCAGGTAGAATAACAGGTTCTGAAAGTTGTCTCAGCCAATTATTCAGTGGGTCAGACATTAGGCATTCACAGAGTGCCCAAAGGCTACATGGCAGCTGTATAGGTCTATAGGGAAACATTATAAGGGTTAAAAAAAATCAGCTGCTGCCCTCAATGACTTATCAAGGCATTGGCTGGCAGTCAGTGTTATTTATTGTCTATGAAACTTTGACTTTTGCTTTTTTAAAAAAAGATAAACTTTCTCACCCTCTGTACTCTGCTGGCTTCTGAAAGTATCATATGAGGTCATCACACATTTCACTAGTTATTTCTATCACAGCTGGAAAGAGACAGATAGCTTTCTCTTGAGAATCTCTCAGTGGTTGTTCTCACAAGAGCCAGAGGGAAGGCCTGTAAAATAATTCTCTATCTAGAGACAATGAATTCATTGGTGCTCAAGACTGGTTGGCAGTAGGAGCCATGGAGCCTGTAGTCTGACAAGAATAGGTCAATGAAATGAGTACTGCAAGGAAGAAGAGGAATGTCTCCCAGATGTCTACCCACTCCCCCAACCCTTGGTGTCCAGGGTCCACTGACTAAAGAGGTTGCCAAGCCCCCAAGTCAACCATCTGGCATATGGTTACTGTTAAGGCTGCCCAGAGAGCTGGCTGTTAAAATACAACTAGATGTTTTCTTTCCAGGTTTAGGGGCATGCCTATCCGACATCTTTGTCTCTGAGTCATCTACTTATCCAGCTCTAATCTTTCTCCTAACCTCCAGTCTAGCATCTCCGAATACCTATTGGACATCCTGAACTAAATATCTCATGGATATCATAAGCTCAGCATGTCCACAATTGAACTCCTGAAACCGTCCCCTCTTCCTATCTTCTGTGTTACTGTTGAAGGCACCACCATCTTCTCAGTCACCCAGGCTCACAGCCTAGGTGTCATTCTCAACTTCTCCATCTCTCTCACACCACCATACATAATCCATTGCCAACTCCTGGCAATTCTACCTTTGCAAGATCTCTTGTCGATGCCCCCTTCTCTCCTCTGTTACTGCCCACCACTCTAGGGTAGCTGCTCATCACCCCCACCTGGACTGTTGCCATAGACCGCTGGTTGGGCTCCCTGTCTCACCACACCAGTCTATCCTCCATTCAGCTGCCAAATCGGTTTTTCTAAAGCTGAAGTCTGACCAAGTCACTCTCCTTACAAAGGGCAGAGGGTGGGGTGGGTCAGCCCTATCCACAAAACACACATATTCAATAAACTCCATTGGCTCCCTATTCCCTTTAGGATCAAATATAAAATACTGTTTTTGGCTTTTAAAACTCTTCATTACTTGACCCTGTGAACCTTTTCAATCTTTTTGTACTTTGTTGTTATCGCTCAGTCATTTTCAGTAGTGTCTGATTCTTTGTGACCCCATTTAGGGTTTTCTTGGCAAAGATACTGGAGCAGTTTGCCATTTCCTTCTCCAGCTCATTTTACAGATGAGGAAACTGAAGCAAACAGGATAAAGTGACTTGCCCAGGGTCACACAGCTAGTATCTGAGGCCAGATTTGAACTCAGGTTTTCCTGACTCCAGATCTGGCACTCTGTCCACTGTACCACCTACCTTCCATGTATTCTGTGGTCCAGTGACACTGGCCTCTGCACTGTTCCTTGCATAGGACTCCACACGCTGATCTGGGCCTTTACCTCATACTTCTTCCATCTCCTGGTTTCCCTGTCTTCCTTCACGTCCCAGCTAACATACTACCTTCTACAAGAAGCCTTTACTGATTCCTCTCAATAGAACTTTCTCAACAGTGCCTTCATCCTAGTCCTCTTAATAATACTTTCCCTTTGTTATCTCCAACTTATCCCGTCTATATCTTATTTGTACAAATCTCTTGCATGTTGTCTCTGCCATTAGAGTATGAGCTCCTTGAGAGCAGAAACCTTTTTGGGGGGGGGGATTTTTTTTGGCCTTTCTCTGTATCCCCAGCACTTAGCATGCATGGCTCCTGGGATGTAGTAGATACTTAATAATTTCTTGTTGACTTGCAAATGTGACAGATATTGGTCTATTAGGAGATTCAAACTTAAAATTTCATTAATGTAAAATCAGAATTTTGGATGAAAGAACTACTCTATATCATGAATTTCCACATACAATTATGGTCTGGGGACCCTAAGTTTGGTTGCCTTTTCAAAATGTCTATTTGAGGCTCTTGAAAGGTGCCATATGTAAGGGTGGGCTCAGATATGTGAGCTCTCTGGAGGATGGTCCTAATTTGAAACTGAAGTTGAGTGGGAAGAAAGTCTTTCAGTTTAGTACATGTAGTAGGATAAATCACTCAATCTTGATTTTTTCAACTGAAATGTATCACATGGCAAACAAGTCCAAGACAAACACTGGCTCCCTTTGCCTTCTATTCAGGCTTCTTCTCCACAAATCTCCCCCTGATGTCTCTTCTTCTCAATTATTTTTAAAATCAGCCACTCTTTAAAAAAATCAAATATAGTATATATGCAAGGATTAACTAGGACTTACAATGACGTCTTTGTAAAGATGACAAATAGTTAAAAAAGAGTTCTTTGGTTATGTGTGTACAAAGTCTTCTAAGGAAAAAATCTCTGCTTATGAGGAATTTATAGTCTAAGAGACACAGTCTGCACATGTAGCAGGCATGTGGCTTGGAGGTGGTTAGTTTAACAGGAAAATTATCTACTCCCTCTAGTCCGGACTCCACCCCTAGAAGGTGGGCAAAGCCATTCTGACCCCACCCTTCCCTTCAGCCTGCTCCCAGTAACATGACTTTCTTTTAGTCAATTCCTCCACTTCACTTTTTACTCAAAGGCAGGCAGGCTGTGAAAAAACCAGTGAAGGGGGGGATGAATGTTCCTGAGATTGCCTTTAAGGGGATCATCTATTCTCTTTCTATCACTTAGTTCTGGTTAATCATGACTCAAACTTTTTTTTTTAAGGGGAAACTCCTGTCTTAGCTTTCACTCTGTTTTGGGAAATTGATAAAATATAATAATCTACAAAAAGTTTCTCTCTTTTAGCTCAGGAGCCCCCAGAAAGGATAAGATCATGGCAAATTACACAGAAGACTCAAACTTCTCTCCCTTTCTCTCTAATTTATGACAGTACACTGTCTTTTTTCTGTGCCATCTTATTCACAAACAATGAAACACACAAATTGGAATAATTAAAAATCAAACCTTTATCTAGCTGATGAATTCAAAAGTAATTAAAGAGAAACGATTAATGTAACTTTAAAGAACAATAAAGCTTTCAATTTTTTACGTATGCTCTCCCAATGGGAAAAAATGAAAGATAAAGTCAGTAAAGAATATCAGTCTTTTATGTGAGTTCCCTCTAAGGAGTGACGATGGGAAAGGGGGCAGAGGTGGAGTTCAACACCATCATATTTGCTTTTTCCCTTAGTTCTGACAATGCCCCATCTGATTGAGATGAACAGAAGCGGGTTTAATCAAAGCTGCCTCTATACCCCAACTAATGCTTTTGCTGATTCACCATCATCTTCACTCATTCTCAGCTTGACAAATTATAAGCAGAAATCCTCCCTAAATTCTAACTGCTGTGCCATCGTTGTTTAAAAGTCTTCAACTGTGGAGAAACTCCTGTCCAGTTTCTGTACATGTGTGCCTTTCTGTCTAGGCTTGGAGAATCGATGCAGACAGTCTAAGACTGGAGTTCTTTAGAGAGTCGCAGAAGCCAAAGAACTCCATTTCATCCAACAGTACTTTTATTCCCAGCTGTGCATGTCCTTGACAGAGGCATAACAGGTACTACACCCACAAGAAAGGATAGTTAACAATAAAGAGCTAAAATGCATTGTGGGATAAATGCCAAATGAGGGGTACAAATAATAAATTCTCTAGGTTTTAAGAATCCAGATGAGTAAGAAATTTCTGAAGGGTGGGATGGTCTTTAAAGTCTTCTCCTACTCAGAACTTAGGATGAGCTATATCCATTGTTTTGTAACTAGACTTGTGATAGTGAACTCCAGGGGAGAAAACTCGCTCTACCAGTGAAGATCATAACCTGCACCTGACAGCTGCCTGGGACCTGATTGGCTAAGGGATTTCTCTAGGGTCACTCAGCCAGTATGTGTCAGAGATAAGTTCCAAACTCTAGTTTCCCTTACCCTTAGACTATCCATTCATTTAACCACATTGTCTCTCCTCCATATATCACAAATCTTATTTTAAAACATTACTGTTATGATTAGAAAACATAAATATAAAACAGGGGCATAGAAGAGAAATAGTAGAGAAATAACCACCCTTAACTCCAATTTTTATCAATTTTTTGCTCTTAGCACAATGCCTGACATGTATTGGATGCTTAATAAATTCTTCCTGATTGATTTTGATTGATTCATCTTGTTTGCAAATGTTGCCATAGTGGAAAGAATACTGGGTCTAGAATCAAAGGATCTAGATTTCAACCCTGGCTCTGCTCCTTACTACCTGTGCACACTTGGGTGAGTCCTTTAAACTTTTGGGGTGCCAGTTTCTTTGTCTACGAGAGAGAGTTGAATTATGTGATCTTCAAGGTGCCTTTAAGAGGTAGATCCCAAGATAAATGGGAGATTTTCCATATTTTAAGAAACATATTATTGCCCAGGAAAAAAAAAACAGTATTACAAGCAAAGTCTTGGTATTCATAGCTTAACTTAGAAAGATGATTCCATCATGTATGGAACCCATATTCCAGTGTGGTATGTCTGGCTGAGTCCAATCCTGAAAACACGGGACAAGTGGCAGGATTGTGAATCATGCCTACTCATTTTGTAGCATACTTCTGGACTTCTCCTTCCTAGAGTAGGGAAACAGCAGTAAAAGATAATGCATCATTATGGATTTGGTCAGCCCCCAAACTGGGGCTTTTGCTTAATTTGCGAATGGGTTTCCTATTTCTTAAAGCATTTTCAAATACATCATCTATTTCCCAATTCATAATTATTCTGGGAGGTAGACAGGTCCAGGTATTCCTATTTTCAGAAGAGAAGAAAACAGAAATTGATGGATTTGTCTAAGATCACACAACTAGCTAGGAGAAGAACCAGGAAGAGAGCTCATCCCCAACCCCAAACCCAATGTCCCTTACAAACATGGTAAGGTTTCAACTTTAATGGTCCTTTCAAAGCACTCCAAGATTCTTTCTGGATCTGAGATTTTTAACAGCATATGTGTTGTTTGTTCTGGCTCTGTTATTTCAGGTGTGTCCAACTCTCCATCATCCCATTTGGAGTTTTCTTGGCAAAGATACTGGAGTTGTTTGCCATTTCCTTCTCCAGCTCATTTTCCAGATGAGGAAACTGAGGCAAACAGGATGAAGTGACTTGCCCAGGGTCACCCAGCTAGGAAGTGCCTGAGGCCAGATATGTCAGGTCTCCTTGACTCCAGGCCCAGCACTCTATCTATTGAGTCATCAAGCTGCCTCTCCAACAGCATGAGGAGTTCTCAATGGAAAAATTCTACCTTTGCAAATTACAGTCTTACAGAGTTGCCTTGGGCATAGAGAGATTAAGTGACTTGCCCAGAGTCACTCAGCTAGTATGTGCCAGAGTCAGAACTTGAACCCAGATTCATCCTGACTCTGAGGCCAGCCCCTCTATCCACTATACTATGTGGTCCGTAATAACACTCCTGCATTAATATATAACACAAGGCATCCCAAAAGTCTTAGTGCAGTTGGGACACCCTCTATTTTTCAAAGCAAACCTTAAAGGGGGATACACACACATCCCACATATGTAGGTATATAGATACATACATATATCACACACATATGTGTATGAATATATTCATTAGCTAGTATTAACAGTAGTAGTACTATCAACAGTATCAATAGTAACCTTGCCCCTCACAGGACAGGTTTCACATGCTACCCAAGTAAATTCAGTGGTAACATATTTCCAGCTCCCAAAGTAATACCTTACATCTGGCGAGTACTTAATACATGTTTGTTTGCCAAACTGAATTCTCCTTAGTTGTACAGTGTATAATTCCCACCTCTTATCCTTTTTTTCTCTTTTGTTTTCTCTTCCTTTTCCTTCACCTATTTATCACATTACTATAGTATTAATACAAAATCATGAAATCAGCACATATTCACTTGCTAACTAATGACAACTAACATTCCTAAAACATTTTCAGATTTGCGAAGTATTTCCTTTGTAGCAGCCCTATGTAGGAGTCTAAGTACTGTGATTCTCATTTTACAGGTGAGGAAACTAAGGTTCTAAGAAGTTAAGTGACTTGCTCATAAACACACTATTAGTAAGTCCCTGACATGGGACCTGATTCCAAGTTTCTCCAGAACTATCTGCAAGATACTTTCCTAGGCACATTGGGGAATACAAAGATAAATTCTACATAGGTCTTACAATGGAGAACATGATGGTAGGCAGCTCAGCCATACAGTGAAGAGACAATGCTGATCAAAGAAGAGAGAACTTTCTCATGACTTTGCAATTCTATTCTGTTTGGAAAACTTTACCTAGGTTTTTAAATGAGGCCATAAGCAGGTCTACAGTCTGACCCAAGCTTCCTGATTTGGGGCATGGAATCAAAAAGGGGGAAAATATAAAATGCAAAAAAATTATATATATATATGTGTGTGTGTGTGTATACATATACATATACATATATACACACGTGTGTCTGTGTGAGAGAGAGGGAAGGGAAGAGAAGAGAAGAGAAAGGAAAAGAAGAGAAAGGAAAAGAAGAGAAGAAGAGAGTTTTGTTTGGCATATTTCCAATACAGTAAACAGTAAAAACATTTATTGAGTGGCTATGATGTGCCAGGCACTACGCCAAGAGCTGGGGACACAATTAATAAAAAGATAGTTCCTGACCTCAAAGAGCTTACAATCTAAAGGAGGAGACAATACACAAAAAATGTGAGCAAGGGGCTCTAGGAGGTACCTGGGGGCATCTAGTTCTGTAGAGTTGAAACCAGGCAGGGCAACAGATGCAAAGTGGAGTGATTTAAAGGAAAGATTGTTTTGAACCCCACTGAGTATCGCATTTCTTCAGGTTCAGAGCACAGGATAAAAGCATTTCCTCAACAGATCATACAAACTGATTTATTTTAAAGCATACACTATAACAAAGGTGAGACTATCTAAGAAGAGATCAGAAGCAAAAAAGAAAAAAGAAAAAAAAAAGAAAGCTTCCAAAAGCTACAGATAACATCTTTCATGACCAGCAAAGTACTCAAGAAGTACTTTCCTTTTTTATTTCTTATAATTTTCAAACAGATTTTTACTATTGAAGTTAAGATGGTGGAGGAGTTTGTGGAGAAGCAACATTGATGTCTCATCACGCTATGGAAAATGACTAGAGTCAATTCTCAATCATCTCAAATATCTCAATTCTCAATTTCTCAGTTCCTCAATTAGAGAGGAATAAGAACCTGGATACTCCCCGAAATGATGAATATTTCCTAAATTATGAAAGTCTGCCTTTGGAATTGCGTCGCATGGTGATTAAACTTGTCACTAGATCTGGTTTCCAATACCACCTGGAACAATCACTAGCTGTGTGAACTTGAGTGAACAATTTACCATATACTTACTTCAGACAATATCCTAGGATTTCTCTACTAAGAATACTCTCCTAGGATATGGTCCCAGGGTATTGACTGAGGATACATGCACACAAACATGTATACATATGTATGTGTATATATATAAATGTGTGTATACACATATACATATATACACATATGCTAAGGATAGGATTTATCTTTTATATATGTATATATACATATATACATACATATATACACATATTAAGGATATAAATTATTGTATACATATATATACATATACTAAAGTTAAGATTTATTTGGGTAGTACAAATCCTACCTTGAATTTATCTAAGTGTGTATATACATATATATACACACATGTATATATATGTATATGTACATATGTGTACACAAATATATGTATCCATATATATTTAGAATAAAGTAAGTTGGTAAAATAAGTAAAGATTAAATAGTAATAAGTAGAAAGACAAAGAGGGAGAAAATAAAAAGAAAGAAAAGAAAGAATGAATGAATGGAGGAAGGGAAGGGGAAGAAGGGAAGAAGGAAGGAAGGAAAGAAAGAAGGAAGAAAGAAATACATGGTAATCTGCACTGGTTATAGAGTTTCCATACCAAAAGTTCTTGAAACAATTAAAATCACAGATACTTAACATATTCATCTACACATACAGATCCCTCATATATTTGCCATTTATTTTGCTCAAGTTCATTTTAGAATTGATTCGTATAACTTGAGTCTATACTGATTGAGCAGCAGGAAGAAGTAGCTCAATTATCCAAACTAGAGAGATGGATTTAAATGAGTTGTGGGTAACTCAAATCATGGATAATCCACACAGACAGATGACTGTAGAGTTCAACAATCACAATCTGACCTGCAAATTGATACCCAGTGCTTGGCACACTGTAGGTGTCCGATAAATAATTCATTAACTGTTGAATGAATTAAGAGAGCAATGGAAAACACCATATAATTAGGGGCTAAATTGTGTGCTACAGACATTAAATCCCGTGGGAGTTTAGACAAGGTAAAATTTACTCATCTAGAAAATGAGGGGATGAGACTTGATGAACATTAATGTCCCTTCAAGATCTGAGATCCTATGATTCCGTGAGAATCCAAAGCAGGTGAGCCCCTTCAAGAAGGAGCAAAGGCATGTGTGAGCTGATTCCTTTAAAATGAAAGATGTTGTTGTCACTTCCTGTAGGCATGGGTATGACTGAGGAGACTGTTCTCAGTTTTAGCATATTTTGTCTGCCCAAGAGCATAATGGCCCATTCCAGCGCGGGTGAGCACATTTTGCGTGTTGCAGCTGGGTGATGGCTAGAGACCCCCTCCCCCCATATAAAAAACATTGATCTCTTTTAAAACCTATTTTTTTCTGTTGAAATCCCAGAGAAATGTAGGTTTTGCAAACCTCAGATTGCCCCTTTGGCAGTCTGGTGAAGCCTAGGGAACCCTTCTCAGAATAACGTTTTTAAAGACAAAGTGAAATACATCAGATTACAAAGGAAACCAATTACATTGAAATACAGTTATCAACATATGTTGTTATCAGTATTTTTAAAAATTTACAAATCCCAGGTTAAGAACCACTTCTTTGCACTGTTTCCAGTAATGCACATCACCAATGATGTCTTTTAGGCCACTTCCTGTTCAAAACCATCACTGCTAACATACTTACCCCTTATGCCTACTTACGCCATCCATAAGACTGTCCACTGTCTTTTGGGACCCAGGCAATTTTCGTTCTTTTGAGACTGAGGTGTTCTATCCGCCTCAGTTCCCTCATCTTTAAAATGGGGATAATAATAGCACCTACTCTCCAAGGCTGTTGTGAGAATCCAAGGAGATAATATTTGTAAAGCACTTAGCACAGTGCCACATAGTAGGCACTTAATAAATACTTGTTTTCTTTCTTTCTTTCTTTCTTTCTTTCTTTCTTTCTTTCTTTCTTT
>NW_020954577.1:22213772-22285868 GCF_900497805.2 Vombatus ursinus | reverse complement strand
TTCTTTCTTTCTTTCTTTCTTTCTTTCTTTCTTTCTTTCTTTCTTTCCTTCCTCCCTCCCTCCCTCCCTCCCTCCCTTCCTTCCAGTTTGAAGGAGGAGAGGAGGATCAGAAGAATCTCATCACCTACAGAGGGGTTCCTAGCTGGACTTTGCACATGACCACATACATGCTCTTGTTCTATGCCTTACTTGCTATTGATAAACAGACTGAACAAAACTCTCTAAGGTTGTTTCTACCTAGGAATCTTTCTATGATCTTAATGTATAATAATTCATATGAGAGAACAGAGAGCCTTTAAGGCTGTTTTTTGCTCCCCTGAGTAGGACAATTTGACTTGGAAGAAGAAGATAAATAAGAAGAGATTGTTCCATGGTAAGCCACATTTTACAACCACACAGTTGTCTGAAAATAAAGAATACAATATCCTATTCTATTTATTGTTTGTTGAGTAAACAAAATGCAAAGCATTTGGCCATAGGCTTAGATCATGTGTTCTCTACACCTTTCTGTCAATTAAGTGGTTACAACGTATTCTGATGTTTGCTGTCTTCTTATCTCTTATTTTCATTAAGCATGGCCTTGGTACATGCATAGAGCATTTTCATGAAGATGTTACATGTTAAAAAATAGGCATGCAGGTTGAGAGTTGCTCATTCTTATAATGGATGTTGAGGGAAGTCATGACTAGCTTCTTTTGGTCTTTTTGCTTATGTTCATTATGGGCCATTCACAGGTTGGGGAGCAGGTGCATAATGAAATGGCATTTCTTGATGCCTTTGGGCAGATGATGAAACCAATTCTTTCATTTACCTTTCAAACATGAAACTGTACGCTGACCTTCCATTAAGCTGCAACTTCTTTATGTCTTCTAATTTCATTTATAGTGAAAATGGGATTCAGTGCCTCCAATGTGACATCAACTTGTTATTAGTTGGACAAAGATCTCACATTCAGAGTACCAACAATGACATTAATATTTGAAAACAGTTGAACTCTACTCCTTATTATCTGCTACCTGCATTGGAAAAATGAAAGAAGGAAACACAGAACTAAGGGTAAATTGTATTTTTTAATTTTTTTATGAGTCCACTGTGGCAAAATGATTCCTCATGCAGTGGCCAAACTTTGGGGGCCAAGATCATCCTTACCTAGAAAGACACAGTCAGTGTCTTTCTAGAAGCCATTCCCACATGGGAGGACCCAGCAGAGATTCTACTTCCCTGGCAGTGTCTTTGAGAATCCCACCAAAATGAGGCTTCCAGGTAGAACTTAGGTGGCTTCCAAGTAGAAACTCCATGAAATTAAGAGCAACAAAGAAATGGAATAAATTGGATACCTCATTAGATATTGAGTTCCCTCTAACTAGACATATTCAGGCAGAGACTGGAGGACAAACTACAGATTATTTACGCTTTGGCAATGACATCATCAGATAATAGTATCATAGATTTATGGCTGGAAAGAAACTCAGAGGCAATCCACACAACTAATAGAGAACAGAACTAATAGAGAACCTAGGCGCCTTTGATGCCAAGTCAATGCTAATCCCACTGTCATGCTCTGTCATTCTAATGCAGAAGAGTAGATATTTTCTAATAACAATAATAATAATAATAATAATAAAATATATGTATATATATAAATGCATATATATATCTGTCTGTCTATCTAATTTCTTTGGTAATATGAAAGCTCAGGAAATGTCCTGAGGCCAAAGATGAGCTCCAACTGGTGAAGCCTGGAGATTCAGAAAGAGAATCCATCTCTCTTACAACCAGCAATGACAAGAGGGGAGTTCAGTAAACATGTTATGGCTCTTTTGCCTGCACAGATTATCACTGTATGTATGTAAATATCAGGATTCCTAATTGTGACAGATGGAGTCAATGAGGAAAGAGTTGGGTACTTGTGAAGCAATAGAAAAAGAGTGTAAGAAATATAGCACAAATGGTCACTATAAGAAGCACAGAAACTCCTGCCCCTTTATTTGAGAGGCAGCACAGAATCATGGAAATAATCTTGAACTAGACTGTCAGAAAGTCTGAACATGAATCTTAGCTCTTCCACTTAGGAGTCCTGTGGCTTTGGGCAAGTTACTCCGAGTCACTCTGAGCCTCTGACGAATGGAGCAGCTCTGTTCGTGGCCTGGTGATCGTGAAGCCTCAATAAGCCCTGGTGACTGTCCAAGGGCCTCCCATGAAAATGGGGAGGTGGTAACCTTGGTAGGCCTAATGGAAAACAGTCATAGCTAGGGCTGCCTTATCTGCTCCATATGATTATTGCATATATGTGAAAGTGCTTTAAAAAGAAAGATGAGATCAAATGCTATGTAAAAGTCATTTCAGTCATGTCCAGCTCTTTATGACCCTATTTGGAGTTTTCTTAGTGAAGAAACTGGAGTGGTGTGCCATTTCCTTCTCCAGCTAATTTTCCAGATGAGGAACCTGAGGCAAACAGGGTGAAGTGACTTGCCAGGGTCACACAGCTAGTAAGTGTCTGAGGCCAGATTTGAACTCAGATCTTCCTGACTTCAGGCCCAGCACTCTATCCAGTGTGTCACCTAGCTGCCTAATATAAATATGAGGTATCATTATTTGAGGATGGGAGTAGACCTGTGATTTTATTGGCATAAGGAACTCCTAATGAGAATACTCCTTCTATCAATACAGGTCAGTCCTCCTCTGCAAGTTACAGTCTTTGAGAATGGGGTTCTTCCCTTTTGGGGGGTCATGGACCACAGACTGGAGAAGATGACCTCTTAAGCCCCTCTCAGCTCTACATCTCTGATTCTATCATTCCTATCTGTAATTTTCAAAACTTTGTGAAGACTCAAGTACTTCAGTGAAGACTGGGAGGCCATTTCCCATAAGAAGCATGTTTGCTAAGAGGTTTGGGTGAGGTCTGGAGTGATTGCCATCAGGATCACCTGCCTTCTCTGTCAATGGTCTGTTATTTGCCTTTCAAGTCTCAGAAAGACTAACGTGGCGACGTTTGCCCAGGAAAGTGCCTAGTGGTTCACCTGAGACAAAAACAAATGCATGATTAAAAGGAAGATTGGATAAAATAACAGCAATAGCACATACAAGGAATGTGATTGTCACTGTTGTTTGTCTCGATAGCACTTAAGGCAATTGTGGGGGTCCTTTATTCTACACATTCCTGCTCAACTGGGGGTAAGGGGGTAGTCTTTCCTTTTTGGCATAGCTCCTGCTCAAGCAAATTCTCAGTTCACATTATGCAAATAGTCCTGGTGAACCCAGAATTCTGTTAAAATTGAGGTCAGTTGCAGAAAGCTGAAGGGAGGGGAGGGATAGGATGTGGGGTTTGATACAGTCAATGACAATCTAGCAATATTGCTATTTTCTGGATAGCACAGAAAAAATATACAAGCTGCGCCATTCATAGCATCCTAAGATACTGCCATCCATTCTGAGAATTTCCCAGGAAATTAAGGAGGAAAAAATGAAACACCACCAACATCAACAGCAAAGGAGACTAGCAATAGATCACAGAGTCATGGAATCATGGAATTTGAAAACCAGAAGGTAAGAGCAATTGTTAGCATTTATATATATCTTCAAGGTTTGCAAAGCATTTCATGAATATTGTCTCATTTATCCTCACAACCAAGGAAAGTAAATGTTATTATTTTGATCATTTTACAAATAAGGATACTGAGATAGACAGAGATTAAATGACTTGCTAGGGTATCTGAGGCTAGATTTGAACTCAGGTCTTCCTGACTCCAGACTCGGCACTCTATCCACTGTACCACCTAGCTACCAATGTATATTCTAAACAGACAGGGCTTACCTCTCCCTATTCATGGTTTCATGTTGTAATGGCAGGAATAGTAAGGCACCCAAGTGGGTCTTCAAGACCTCGTTGAACTTAGCCACTGTCTATATCTATGGCACCCAATGGGGCACCTAATGTTCTCTGACTGCCATGAAGATATTTTTTCTCATCAGCCTCCAGAGGTCCTGTTAAATATCTCCTTCTTTTGGAGAAGAGTAAAATCATCTAGGTAGTAAGGCTGGCCAAGTTTTGTGGATTTGAGACTTATTTTTTAATGTCAAGGTTGATGTAAGTACATCAGTACAAAGTTTGTAATGGCATACTACAAACAGGGCTACTGTCCATGGTGATTACTTCTCATGGTGCCAGGATATTGGATCATTTTTCCTGACCGTGTTTTCATACATCAGAGAAAATGCTTTAGAAAGTTCCCTTTCAACACAAAGGAATACCAAAGACTCCATAGATAATCTCATTGTCTTCTAAGGGGAAGTAATCCTTTTCTAAAATGTATATTTCTATTGTTTTCTGGTTATAAAATCAATTGAAGTGAAAGATATTTAGCAAGTATGAGTTATTACTATGGAAATAAGCCTTAGAGTTTATATAAACACTCCCATATGAAGTATAGCATGATGTAGTGGAAAAACACTAGCCTAGGAATTGAAACACCTTAGTTGCTCATCCAGGTTCAGCCACTAATTGGCTGTGTAACCTCAAAAAGAATCTCATAGTTCCAAAATGCCAAGACTGATGAAGTGCTTGTGTCCTGAGGTTGAGTTAAGTTGACTCTACAGATCATGAAATTTCCATGGAAAAAATCCAGAACCAAGAAGTCTAATCACACTAAAGAGCAGACAAATCTATTTTCCCCAAGAGCTATAGTTCAATGTAAAAAGGTACAATTTGTCAATTATCATCAATTAATATTCATTGTGAATCCACTAGATGTCATCTTATACGAAGAGCTCTTTGAAATGAGAGACACATTGAGTTTATATTTATCTCAAAGATCTGAGATTTTTGTCATTGTGTATACTCCCTCTACCAGTGTTGATTGCAACCTCCTCAGTACCTTAGTAGATGGGTGCTTGTGAGTTGCTGTGCCCAAATAAATTCGTCACCTGGTCACTAGATTGTTACTTGTCTGACAGACATGTAGTCTTTTCCCACACTTGTACTCTATACCCTCTGGGTTTGATAGTACCTACCAGAGTCTGTCCTCTATTGGCATAATCTTGAGGAACCCATGATCACTTCCATGCCAGATGAGGCATCACGTAGGTCATAACACGAAAGCCACTTATACCATTACAATGAAAATAGATGCCATTTACTGAGCTAGAATGACCAAAATGAACCCTGGGAAGACATGACTTGATTTTCTAAGAACTTAGGATCATAGATTTAGAGCTCCAATGAACCTTAGAGATTATCTAGTTCAATACCCTCATTTTGCACATGAGGAAACTGTGGTCCAGAGAAGATGAGTAGATTGTACAAGGCCATATAGGATTTGAACAGGATTTGAGACACTATTTGAACCTAAGTCCTTTGACTCCAAATCAAGTATTCTTTTGCCCAGGGCAGCTACCTCATAATTTCCCACCCATCTGCAGTACTTCATCACACCTATGTATTGTTTTCCCCATTAAACTGTGAGTTCCTTGAGGACAGGCACTGTCTTTTGCCTTTATTTGTCTCCCCAGAATTTATCAATGAGCTTAATAAATGTTTATTGATTTCACTCCAGCAAGATTGTTTTCCATAGCCATCACTAAGGAACTATTATTGTCCATCCAATATAATTCATTCAACTCATATTTATCTTGCAAACTGAGGATACATGATATTCTCGTGGGGTCAGCAACACAAAAGAGTGATCAATTGGAGTGATTGCCAAGCTTTTAAAGTTGTTATGATCTAAACTAAGGCAAACAGACTTTGTACTATACATATATATGTATGTGTACATAATGTTTACACATATATGAAGACATATGTAGCAGCTAGAGAAACAACATGCAGATTATAAATACATCACTGAGTTTTATTGCCACAATTTTCCTATTGATTACCACATAGGTCATATTTGGTCAATTGTTCTCATGCTAATTTAGTGATATACATTTCTCATACTCCTACATCAAAAGTCCATAATGGTAGTAAGATGCTTAGCCCCAGATAATGGCAATCTAATGGGATTATGCTGTACATATCAGATACGAAGATGACCACAATGGTCAGGATGAGGTAAGTTACTTGAGTTTAACATACCCTTTCGGCAAATTGGAGAGGTTGACAACTGATTTTTATTCTCAAGGATGAGATCCAAGTATTTTTGTATCATGAGAAAACTAGGCTATTCCACATACAAATACAAACACAAACACAAAGACATGTGGAACATAAAATAGGAATAATGTTGTACATGAGACAGTAAACAAACCAGCCTACATGGAAGGGACATGTGACATTTGGCAGTTTTTGTGAAAAATGAGGAAAAGAAGCAAAAGAGTCAATTGACTCCTTTGTAGCTTCTAGTTAGGGGTTACTAAAATAATAACGTTTATATTTACATATCACTTTAAAGTCTGAAAAAAAGTTGCATAAGCTCATTTTTGCCTCAAAACAATCTTGTGAGGTAGATAGTACAGATGATACTATCTTCTACAGACGAGGAAACTGAGTTTAAATGACTTGCTTGTGGTCACATAGTAAATCTCAGAGGCAGGATTTGAACCCTGGTCTGCCTGAATCCCTATGTATCCACTATGTCCCATTGTCTCCATGAAGTCATGAGATTCTAAGGTTTATAGATGGATGAGGCATTAGAGATCACCTAGTTTAAACCCTCACTTAACATTTTACAGATGAGGAAACTCTTACCGTGAGAGGTAGTAGTCAGCAGAACTTTTTTTCCTACCATATCATGTTGTCCTTCAATCAATCAACCAAAATTTATTAAATGTCTACTATGTGCCTGGCACTGTATTAAGTGCCTGGGATACTAAAAGAGTTCCTGTCCTCAAGGGGCTTACAATCACATGGGGGAGACAACATGTAAACAAATATATACAAAGCTTGTTATATACAGGATAAATAAGAAATTACAGAGATGGCATTAAGAGGGGTTGGGAAGGCTTGCAGTAAAAGAAGGGATTTTAGTAGGGCCTTAAAGGAAGTCAGGGAAATCAGTAGGAGTATAGGAGGCAGAATGTTTTAGGTAGAGCGGCCAGCCAGAGAGAATTTCCAGAGCTGAGAGATGGAGTATCTTGTTTGTAGAACAACCAGAAGGCCAGTGTCACTGGATGGAAGAGTACATGTTGGGGAGTAAGATGAAAGGAGACTAGAGAGATAGAAGGGGGCGAGGTTGTGAAGGACTTTGAGTGCCAAACAGAGCATTTTATATTTGATCCTTGAGGCCATAAGGAGTCACTGGAGTTTGTTGAGTAAGGGAGGGCATAGCTGGACCTGAGCTTTAGGAAAATCATTTGTGGCTGAATGGAGGATGTATTGAACAAGGGAGAGACTTGAGGTCAGCAGATCCATAAACAGGTTATTGCAATAGTCCAGGTATGAGCTCATGAGGGTGTACACCATAGTGGTGGTGGTGTCAGGAGGGGAGGGGGTGTATTTGAGAGATGTTGCAAAGGCAAAATTGATAGGCCTAGACAACAGCTTGGATATGGTGGGGTAAGAGATAGTGAGGGATCGAGGATGATTCCTAAGTTATAAGCGTGAGGGATTAGGAAGATGAAGTTGCTGTCTACATTATGTAATAAAGAAGGTAGAATGAGGGGGTAGGCATGTGGGGAAAATAAGTTCAGTTTTGGACATGTTGTACTCAAGACATCTGTCTGACATGTAGTTCAAGATGTCTGAAAAGGAGAGGTAAGATTGGAGGTCAGCAGAGCTAGGTAGATTTGAGAAATATTAAAGTGGTTTTTTTTATGTGTAGGGTGACTGATAGATTTCAGTAGAAGATGGAGACCAAGGCAATTTTGGAAATCCAGAGACTTACCTCCAACACAGTTTGGCCTGGGAAATCAAGAGCTGCCTGTTTCCACAGTGACCAGGATTGCCAAGGCAAGGCTCTGATTTAGGAGGGGAAGTAGAAACAGGGAGAACTAACTGAAGAAAACAGGCTTCTCATAGCCAGAGAGTGAAGGATGTGTGCCAGGAAGGAGCTGTACCCTAAGGATAGAAACAGATATGGAAGATAGAGGAAACTGACTCCAAATCAGTTTTCTGTACTTATAACCAGGGCAAGCCTTAAACATATATGGCTTAGGATCACAGGGTGGTCAGCTTGGATCTGGAAGGGACCACAAAGGCCATTTAGCCCAACTCTTCTATTTTATAGATGAGGAAACAGGAGTAAGGCGATTAAATGACTTGCTCAAGGTCACAGAGGTAGTAAGTGTCAGAGGCAGGATTTTAACCCAGATCCTTTGGTTCTAGAAACAGTGGTTTTTCTATCATTCCACACTCCTTCCCCATCCCTCTAATATTTTCCCCTGGTGACTGATGACCCCTGAAATTTCAAATTAGAGACTCCTTTGCAACTTGTAGAAGCTCAAATATGCTTAGGAATGGCTCCACATTTACGCCTCTTCACATATGGTAAAAGTAAACCAGAATCTCCTTTCCAGCCATCATAAACCTGTATTTCAGGTTTTCTATTTGGCAGTTAAAAGTTACTATGGCCCAAATGTCATCCAAAACAAATTTTGCACAAGTTTTATTTAAAAGCACAGATTATGATTGTTTCAGGTCACTACATATACATACATACATACATACATATACATGTAGCTGTTCACTTAAATTTTATACTTACATGTGTAATATGAGAGTTTAGCTGTTTTTCTATAACATTTTGCCTAAGGCATGTAATTACGCAAAAGAGAGCCAATAGCATGCACCGGTTCCTTTTAGAGTGGCATTAACTTATGGATGAGTTTATAATTATATGTATTCAATCAGGCTGTTGGGGGGGTGGGTGAGTTACATGATTATTTAATAATACTACCTATAAAAATCTCTTGAGTACTATTATATTCTACCACAGAATCAAAGCACCTGGACAAGCCAATTGAAATATATACTCACTTAAGAGACTAGTATTACTTGCTCAATAATCTAGTATGTATCCTCAAATGACTAATTGTGTTCTTTTTTTCAAGATCAATATGCAAATGTTTTGAGAATTCCATTTCAAGGGTAAGTAAGCCTTCTGGGTCAGGACAATAGATCACGAGTCAGGAAAAGCTGAGTTCTCTTCCAGGCATAACAAAATGGTACCCCTCCCAGTTACTTTTGTAAATGACTGCTTTCTCCATGTTTATGATAGTTAGCATTTGGTTTTGCCTATTTGAGATCTTCTGGTGGTATAATTACTCATTTGTTATGGAAATATTTTGTATGGCTCCCAAGTGACTTGGCAGGCAGCACTGTTTCAGAAATACAATTATTAACTATTATTTTTATTGGACACAATCAAGGCCATCACGTATCTGTAAATAGTTTTCTAAAAGCAGCTTGCAAGAGGTTCATTTTGTAATTTTCCATAATAGAACTGGCAATTGGCATTCCCAGAAATGGGACACAATGTAGATGAATCAAATAGATCACAGGTATCAATTCTCATTTTCCACAAATTCACATGATTTACAGAAAACCCCTTCTTCCTCATATAATCACTTGCCTAAATGTTTATTAAGATTAAGACTGATATTGTCTAGCAACTGATCTAGCTCATGCTGCTGTTACGCATGATGCTTATTGATAAAAATAATTATAATAACAGTAGCTGATATTTACAGGGCTGGAAAGCCTGTAAAGTATATCATCTCATTTGTATGCAAAGGCAACCCTCTTCAGTAGGGGCTATTATGATCCCCATTTTACAGATGAGGAAATTGAGACTGAATGTAACTAGTAAGTGGCAAGATTTGAACCTAAGTCTTCCTGACTCCTATGTCAATGCTCCATCTACTTGTTTCATAGTTAACTTGGCTCTTAAGCATTTGTTTGATAAATTATGAACTTCTCTGGAATGTGGGAGAATTTACCAGATGAAATTTTGTCTTTTTAGGTATTTGGCTGTGTTCTGGAACTGGCAGCCAATCTTCTGAATGAATGAAGGAAGGAATAAAGGAATGAACGAATGAGCACTCACTGCCAAAGAGCAGTGCAGGTTTTTGGCTTGGGCTGAACATTCCAAATTTGGAAGGACTCGGTCCCAGCTCAACCAACTGAATATGTCCTGCAGTTAATGTCTCATCCTCTGGTCCCTCAGGTTGCCAGAGGCACTGGGTTATTGGTATAGTCATTCCAGTTCCCTCTATGTTGTAAATCAACACAGTCTGATATATCTACCCTGGGCTATTAGAGAATCTGACTCTGGCTGCTGCATGGACTTCATAGGAAATATAAGGCAATATAAGGCAATGGGCTGTTGTGGAAAGTGTTTAGAACCAGCATTGCAGGTGTCTCCTATACTTTTTATCTGTCTAATTAATAATATATGGATTACCTGCCATCACAGGGAGGAATGTTCTGAGGAATGTAATTGCAAATTCTTGAGCCCCACATCAATTGAGTTAATGTTTATTACAAAATTAAATAATTCAATTCCACAAATGTTTATTAAGGATCTACTTTATGGAAGGCATCAGGACAGATGCTAGCCCTGGGCTGGTATGAGTAGACCAGATTAGTCCCATTGAAGTAGAATCTTTGGGACAATCTTCATCCTGAGGATGAAGAAGACCTGGTGGGGCTCTAGAAAATTGCCAAGACTGGGGCCAAGGACAGCCATCCCTTACTTGAAGATTTACCTCATTACTATAAACCAGAAAATCACAAACTTCTAAGCATTTTCATCCCAATAATTCTAGTTTCTTCAAATACCATAGGCACTTACGGGCCCTTTTCTCAATAAGGATTGAATAGTTCAGTGTTTACTGAGTATTAGACCTACAATAGCCCAGAAAATAATGTCCTTGTCCATGGTGGAGATAAGAGTGGAAAATGACAGAGACAGAGGAACATGTGGAATCATCTATCACTGTAAACAGATATGGGCTCTCTATATAAGGAGTTAGCTTTGAAATATCTCAGAACTATAACAACATCTTTTTTAGAAAGATGTTGGGGTGGAGGGAAGAAAGTTGCATGTGGAAATTGCTTTGTCCATATTATATCACTTAACACTGCTAGGACTATGTATCCTATTCCTCAATTCCTCTTCCCAGCTAACGTTCATAAGATCTTTTACAGGAGGCTGACAGGACACTGCCAAAAGACAAAATCCAAAACCCCAATAAAAGAAGCACCGATATCTTTGAGAGATGTCAGTTATTAGTAAATCATATGACTAAAAACAATAATTAATAATAATAATAGCAACATTTATATAGCATTTACTAAATGCCAGATATTGTACAAATATTATCTCATTTGATCCTTGCAACAACCAATGAGATGTAGGTGCTACTGAGGTAAACAGGAGGTAAGTGACTTGCCCAGGATCACACAACAAGTAAGTGTCTCAGGCTAGATTTAAACTCAGGTCTTTCTGACTCCATGCCCAGTGGAGTCTATCCATGCTCTATCCATCCTCTATCCATTGCACCACCTAGCCACTCATGTAAATCTACTTTTGAAAAGCATCCATCATATATGCATATACACACATATAATGTATGTATATATACATATATGTATATGTGAGTGTGTGTATATATACATATACAATGTGTTTATATGCGTGCATATATATATAATGTATATATATATACATGTATATGTATGTGTGTGTGTGTATGTGTATACTTTCTGTTAAATTTTAAGGTTGACACATTTGACCAAGAAGGCTGGGATAGAATTGTAAGGTTGCATCTCTCCTAAGTATCGCTGGTTGAAATGACACAAGTCCATATGACCTAATGTCTCTCTACCCCAAAACATGATGGTAACAAGGAAGGAGAAGGGAAAGGAGAGAAAAAAGAAATCCAGCTTTTCGCAAGTCTTTAAGGCATGGGTTCTTCACCTGGGGTCAATGGATAGATTCCAAGGTGTTCCATGAATGTGGATGGGGAAAAATAATTACATCTATATTTCAATATAAATTTGTTTCCTTTGCAATCTTACAGGTTTTGACACATTTACAAACATTTTGAGAAAAGGCCCATAAGCTTCACCAGACAGCACAAGGGGACCATCATGCAAAAATGATGAAGAGCCCTTACTTTAAGGCCACTAAGAGAAGAGGGATTAAGCTTCCCAAGTAGAAACCATAATATTGACAGGGGAAGGGTGAAGGGAGAAGGAAGAACCTCTGGAAGAGAATACTGAGAAAATAATGATTGCACTTAGTAAAGCACAAAAAGGAATGTAGAGGGACACGGGAGAATGGATATGGATTCACAGAGGAGAGAAGTGGGAAAAGTCCTTTTTAGGCCAATCACCCAATAAGAACACACAGACAGACTTAGCAGTCTAAGACTCCATTGGTTGTGTGAGTCCCATATCTATTCCCAAAGAACTGAAGAGATAATGCAGTGATGCATATGATATTCCCACCACTAACCTGGAAGGAAGGATGAGAGGGCAGAGGTGTGAACTATTACATGAATTAGACAGAAGGAAGCAAGAAAAAAATGGTCACTTATCTTAATCCTAATTCTTTCCATGAATTTCATTTTAGCCAGAGGAATCTATTAGTGAATAGAATACTAAATTTGGAATCTGGTGGACCTGGGATTCAAATCCTGTCCACGACATTTACTAGCTACGTGACCATGGGCATGTCACTTAACCTGTATAAGCTCAATGTCCTTGTCTTTTGATGAGGGTATTGGACTAGATGGGCTCCATGGTCCCTTCTGACTCCCCACCCCTTTGTATCAGGGTCCTAAAACCACTGACTACCAGGGTATCGTAACCTCTGACACAGGCATGTCTGAGACAAGAGACTCAGGAGGTGCTGTCCACTCAAGAGGTGCGATAGAGGCAAATCTTCAGTAAGGCTGCTTTAGTCTCATGGAAAGTGAGGGGAAAATCCTAACAATAGGTATTTAAAGTAGAATGAATATTCTTGGGAAGTCATGGGTTCTACCCCACTAGAGGTCTTCAAGATGACAAGTTGTTAAAAATGTTGGAAAAGGGATACCTGTTCAGTGTTGGACTGAATGATTTCAGAGATTCTTTCTTATCCAAGATCTCAAATAACTTACACTGTACTCCAATGCACAAAACTTTTTCCAGGGATTTACACAACATAGTTACATACAAAAAACAAAAACAGGAAAATCAGACAACCTAAAAATGAATTATTAAACTTCCAAGAGGCTTGGCAAGGCTCTCTCTCTCTTCTCTCCTTCTAAAACATACATATCTACTTAATAGTTAATAGGCCAGCCCAAATGCTTATCCAGAGACCTTGTGTCATCTTGCCTCTAACAGTGATCTCAGAGTGGGAGAGTGACTGGTGCCATTGTCAAGACTGTTGTCAATAGCTGTTGGCTTCCTGACAGCACAGACCAAATGCCCTGCCTCCCTGATTTTAGTAACACAATTCTTGCTTCTAACAGCCTGCTCCTCAGTTTCTCCTGGGATTGGAATCCAAATTACAATCTGTGCATTCAAAGTTGCTCCAGAGCTGTTCAGAACACATAGCCTTAAACACATACTAACAAAAAGAATGGAAAATCAGAAACATCTTGCCCCATTTTGATGGGATAGTTGTCTCTCCAATCTGGTCATCTGGTCTGTAAAGTGCCCCCCTTTCTTAGATTTTTTTTGTTCTGGTAGAAGTTAGGTGGGGTCGGGGGGAAAAGGAGAGAAGTTGTGGTTATCTCATGAAGTAAGAAGGAGTGAGTTGATGATGACAAATGGGAAATGATGTCTGAGCAAGAAAGGTTCCTAAACCCTGAATTAGGAACTGGGAGTCTTGGGTCCAGCAGATTCTGCCCCTAAGTATTTGTGTGACTTTCAACAAATTACTTAACATCTTGGAATTCTTGTCTATACAATGGAGGTGGAAAGCTAATCTCTGAAGTCTCATGTGGTTCTAAAATTCTAAAGCCTAGATGTAGTTCTGTTAATTAATTTAGAACCACAAAGAAAGAAAGAAGATTAATATAGAAGCAGGAAAAAACTATGCTTGTGGAAAGTAAACATTTTAATAAGAAGGGAAATGATGTAGAGTCTTGGACCAGAATCAGAACACTCAGTTCAAATCCCAGTCCTGGGTGACTTCTGGGTCTTAGCTTCCCCATCTTCTATCGGGGGGGAGGGGGGGGAGGGATAACTAGATGATGTCTAAATTCTGTTCCGGTGCTTACATTCTGTGATTCTGTGACTCAGATACTCTTTAGGATTCACTGCCAACACTGTGCTAGTCCCAAGTAGTTTAATAAAACATTGCACTCTGTGAAAAAAAAAATCATGACAGATATGAAAACGATAAATGTCAAAAGCAAAGACTTCCATGAAGTGATTCAGAGTGAAGAAAGGAGAAGACCACCACCTACCTGGACAATAACCATATTAAAAATAAATACAATAAAATGAGTAAGTAAACAGACAAGGAAATTTGAAGCAGAGAGCAACAATGAAGGTGTTATAAGAATTATGTTACATATCCATGTTTTTCCTTTTAATAACAACAACTGAAGCTTATGGAACATTTTAAGAGTGACAAAGCACTTTGCAGCCAGGGGTGTATAGGGCAGAGAGGGACAGCTAGGTGATACAATGGAGAGCATGCCAGACGTGGAGACAGGAAAACTCATCTTTCTGGGTTCAAATCCAGCCTCAGACACTGTGTGACCCTGGGCAAGTCACTTAACTCTGTTTGCCTCAGTTTCCTCATCTCATCATCATATGAGCTGAAGAAGGAATGGCAAATTACTCCAGTACCTCTGTCAAGAAAACCCCACATAGGGACACAAACAGCTGGACACAACTGAAAAACAACTGAATACTTGCATATATTACCTCATTTAAATTTCACAACAACTCTCTGAAGTAGGTACTATTATCAAGCCCTTTTTACAGATGAGGAAACTAAGTCAGATAGAAGTTGAGTGACTTGCCCAGGGTCACACAGCTAGTAAAATGTGTGAGACTGGATTTGAATTCAGATCTTCCTGAATCCTAGTCCAATGTTCTTACCTACTGCACCTTTGAGCTTGAGAAAAAATGAATTTCAGAGAACTTATATAACTTTCTCAAGTTCATATAACTACAAAATTTATGAGGTGGGATTTGAATCAAGATATTCTTGACTCAACAAGCAGGAAATTGTTTGGAATTTATAGTTTAATGATGATTTTCTAAAAATTGCTTGAGTGTTTTTTGATGGCTACTAAGGTTAAAATAAAAGCTTATTTTTAAATATTTATTTTTAAAACAAAAGTTTTTTTAAATATAGTTTTAAATCTATGAAAATTTGCATATGCTTCAGATGCTTGGGATGTACTTGGAGGTTCATCCTAGAGGATGGAAGTTTCCAAGATATGACCCTTCCCAGGTTAAATCCCTCATGTTCTCCTACTCTAAAGCTTTGACAGTTTCTTTGATTAAACAAAAATTTATTGCAGGGATGAAAATTTTTTTCTGTTCATAAGCTGCATTCAATTTGGAGTTTATGCATACAAAGGGGTGCTCTTGTACCCTACTAAGTCCCTCGCAAACAACTGACTGACAGATGCCCTTTTGAAAGCTAGCCCATTTATATGTTGAGTTCTGCCTGTATGTAAATGAGTACTTGGGCTGTTTTCAAAAAGTTGATTAAGTCAGCTCTTTGGATGTGGAAAGGCTTTGAAAAATGTATTTAGTATTATAAATTATTTTTTAGGTTCCTGGGCCAGAGTATAAAACTCTTTTGTGCCTCAAATGTAACTAAACTGAATGGAGGTGGGGAAGTCAGGAGGAAGAAGGAAGAGAAAGAGGAATAAAGAAAGGATATATTTCCTCCTCATTTTGTGTGCACATATTTGTACCTAGGCAAAGTGTCTATGAATTTGTTTAATTCTCCCAAATCTCTCTCTTGTCAGGGGCTTGCTTTGAACTGGAACTCTTAACTCTGAAACTGAATCTTCCATAGCTAAGTTGGACCCCTCTGGACTGGAAGACTTCTAAGCTTCCTCTATCATTTAAGGCTCCTACAGACCTGGACGGTTTGTTTGGTTTTTCTTCTTGAACCAAAGTGGTTCATACTGTCAGATGTTGACAAACTATCAGAACATAAATTATCCCATAAATTGAGATGAAGGGGTGGTGAAATTCCACTACACACACACACACACACACACACACACACACACACACACACACCCACCCCTTGCTTCTGTGTTATATGTAAATTGCGAACTGCCTATACAATGTAAAGGGGACTTTTGGCAACACCATTATTAATTGAGAGGTACTTCCATGATGTTACAAAGCCCTAACACATGAGGGAGAAAGGGGTTTTATTAAAAGGTCCAAAGTGTTATGGAAGAGATTATATTTTTTCTGAAAAGGGCAAGATGTGGGTTAGTTCCTTTAATTGCCTATTTGCTATTGAAGAGAAGAATGTCACAGAAGACAGAAGGGCAAAGAATCAGGGAGAAAAGATAAGGGACATCAAACTAAGGCAGAAAAAAAGTGGCGTGTGTGTGTGTGTGTGTGTGTGTGTGTGTGTGTGTATGTTAACTGGTAAAAGCAGAACAAATAGCTGAGACTTGAAAAATGTGAGGGCAGATAAAATATAGATGAATAAAAGAGGATAAGCCCTGCAAACTGTACCACATAATCCTTTTTTTATGAGAGAAAAAAATACCTCAAACCTCAAGAAAAACCTCTCCTGACTCTTTACTATGAGGTATTTTTCAAGTTGAGAATATAATTTTAATAATATTTAGTAAAAGAGAGAAAACATTTTTCTTGGGCTGTTGCACATTGTACTTTGGGTTGTTTTTGCCCCAATGCATGTTCTGATCACATCCTCCATCTGCTCTAAGCTCTTTGAGGGCAGAGACTATCCTATTTTTTTCATTTGAATCTCCAGCACCTAGATGTTTGTTGATTGACTAATTGATTCCATAGCTCTCCACTGCCAAGAGGATACAGTTCAAACTCTTGGCATTTGAACCAGGGGCCTATATAATCTGACTTCAACCTCCTTTTACATGTTACTCTCATCCAGACTGGTGCCGAGCTGCCAATCCCCAGAACAACTCTGGTATTTTTCCCCTCTGTAACAGTGCCCTTAATACCCTTACCATCATCTCTGTGAAGGGCTTTATTTTACTTTAAGGCCCTGGACAGTCTCTCTTTCTCTATAGTATATTGGGAACTCTTCACAGTCCATGCCATAGGACCCAGGCCACAAATAAAGCAGAACTGGAATTTCAGAATGTTAGAGCTGGAAATTTAGACATCACCTAGTTCAACTGCTTTGCTTTACTAATGAGGAAACTGAGGCCCAGAGAGTTGTGTGACTTGTCCAGGTCACCCGGCTTGTGAGTAGTGGAGCACGGAGTTCCATAAGGTACTTCTTGTACTGTCATTAACAAGCCTCCTTGAACGGCGTCCAAGATTGGCCTTCCTTGTTTACCTTCTTCTGCACCGAGCCCAGTAGCTCACTAGAATAGTTCCCTTGTCCTTTTGTTTTCTCAGAGGTATAACATCCTTTTGGGATGCTTCACCAGGATCTTGCCTTTAATCCAACCTTTTCCCCTACCCACCAGCCTTTTCCAGTGGTTCTGCTTATTAAACAAAAATAATAATCAGATTGATGATAATTAAGGATGGCATAGTGTTTTATTTCATGAAAATGAGTTTTAGAAAAATAATTAGCTGTCGGGATGCATGTAGTTTTAAAAATCACCTCATGTATTCCATGAAATCAAGTCTCCCTATATCCTGTGCTAGAGCATTTGGCAGAAAGGTTACCCATCTGACTGAATTTTGTAAACCAGCTGCTAAATTTTAATTACTAAACACTGAGAAAATAAGAGAAAGTCCATTAAGAAGTGTTGGTTATAGCCATTTACCTAACATTAGAAACCAGGTATCTACTATTTTCCCTTTTAATCTCCTCCTTGGTATTTTCAGTAACTAGCAAATGCCTTCTTTCAATACTGAGATTCAATTTCTGTATTCAAATCCATTTTTCTTGTACCTTCATTCATGACATGCAACTTGGCTACTGGCTTATTTAAGGACTGAAGTCTAACATATGCTGTTATCTAGTACAGAAAAAAATGGGAAAATAGGCGAGGAGAAATACTTAACCAAAGAGAAGGCAAGTGGGAAAGACCACCATTATTAACTGGGAGCTGAGGAGGGGGCAGAATAATCACTCACCATGGCAGCTGATGGTCATGCTTGTTTTACCAAACACCATAGGCACCACATAGCCTTCTACTGAGAGTCTGTGTGACAGACTTGGAGTTACAAAGACCTGGGTTCAAAATCCTACTCTTAACCTCTTCATAATATGATCATTGGCAAATCACCGAAACTTTATTAAGTCACAGTGTCCTCAACTCTAAAATGAGACAGAGTTGGACTAGATAGTTTCTGAGATCAATCAATCAACCAACAAACATTTATTAATCACCTACTATGTGCTAGATACTTTGTTAAGGGCTGGGGATACTCTGAGTACCCTTCTAACCCTAAATCAACGATCCTGTAAGTCTAACTCTTGTAATCATCAAAACGATAACTTCTCTTGGCCCATATTCCTAATTTCTGGCTGCTTCTAGAAGCCCCAAGGAGTTTCTCTGTGGTATAGATCTGTATAGGTGTACCTGGCTAGCAGTGTGACTTTGGGCAAATTGGGCCACATTTTCCTTACCTGAAAAATGGTGAGGGGTAGGAGAGCAGAATGAGACTAACTGATGTTTACATCCCTCTACAGGTCTAACATTCTTTTCTTTGAGGGGCAGCCCAGAACTGCCTCAGGAGGTTTGACCCAGTCTTGAGTTGGCTCTGGTTTAAAAAGCTACATAATGGAGTGGTTTGCCATTTTTCTTCTCCAGCTCATTTTAGGGATGAGAAAAATGAGGCAAACAGGGTTAATGACTTGCTTAGGGTCACACAGCTTGTAAATGTCTGAGGCTGGATCTGAAGCCAGGTCTTCCTGACTCCAGACCTCATGCTTTGCCCACTGCCAAATGCTAGGTGACAGGACCCTAACTCCTAAAAGAAAGGAGAGAGTATCAGAAATGTTAGTTTAGGTGCACAGTAAAACTGAGCCTGGGACACAAGACCATGATCAGCTAGTTCCCTTTTGGGGTTGTCTATGCCGAAATCCTTAGAGAACCTGCCAAGAGACACATCAAGTGCACCCAAGAGGACATTCACAAGACACTCTATTGCTGTTCTTCCTGAACAGGCAGAATATCGGCAGAATATCACAAAGACTCGTACAAAAAGAAAGACAACCATGGCACCAAATGGAACCATGTTGCCTTGGCGCTCACTCTCTCTCTCTCTCTCTCACTCTCACTCTCTCTCTCTCTCTCTCTCTCTCTCTCTCTCTCTCTCTCTCTCTCTCTCTCTCTCTCTCTCTCTTTGTCTCTCTCTCTCCCTTCCTTCCTCCTTCCCTCCCTCCCTCTCCCTTTCCCTCTCCCTCTTTCTCCCCCTCTCCCCCCTCTCTTTCCTTCTCCCTCTCCACCCTCTTTGTCTCTCAGTTTTCTGATGAAAGAGTTAAGGCACTGGCTTAGGGATCAAATATATCGACAGTGATTGCTTCTCACTGCTTAAGTAGACTGGTTTAATTGAAGCTTCTGCCAAAAGAGAAGTTATAGGTACCTAAATTTCATCTTCTTTGCCTTACTTGAGTTTATACTGGATTGAAAATAATGTCAAAAATTGAATTTTAATCTCTGTGGTCTCAGATGTACTAAGTCAATCTTGGACACTAACCCAGGAAGATGATCAATGAATAAGAATGGCCTCATTCTGGTATTTGCCCTATTATTAACTAGTTGTGTGAACTGGACAAGTTATTTAACAAGGAGAAGTGAGGAGGGGGAATAATCCTCTCAATCTGGATATTTGCTATGATGTTATTATCCTGGAATCAATGATGAGTGAGTCAGACCTCATCCTTTATATTTAGCTGGCCCCAGTCTACATTTCATCTCATCCAAGATGCCAGGATTTTACAAGTATGGCCATCTTACCATCTACACCTATGCCCATCCTTTCCTTACTTCTGCTTTCCACCTCTTATTCAGGGAACAGTAATCAAATCAGTATGATCATTGCTACTCAAAATATTATGACAATCAAGGAGCCCTTGGTTCCATTCAAAATCCCTGAGACTGCCTAGATCAAGATTTATAACCTGCTTTTGTGCCAGACCCCTTTGGAAGTCTGGTGAAGCCTACAGACCCCTTCTCAAAGTGGTTTTTAAATGCAAAAAATAAAATACATAGATTACAAAGGAAACCAACTGTGTTGAAATATAATTATCAGAATATTTTAAGAATCCACAAACCCCAGGTTAAGAACCCTTGGACTAGACCCAAACTCCCTTCCCTGGTCCCCATTCTCCAAGACATATTGTATCCCCTAAGTAGAACATAAGCTCCTGGAGAATTGGGGCTGTCTCACTTTTGTTTGTTTGTTTGTTTGCTTGTTTGTTTTTTTTTTAATCTCCAGCACCTAGAGCATAATTGGTGCTTAGTAAATGTTAGATAATTGATTAAACTCTCAGCTCATTTGTAAACAGGGACTATATCACTTTTAACTCATTTCCTACCAATCCTAAGACATCTTCACAAACATACAAGCACTTGCTAGATGCTGCTGCTAATTTTAATGAGGTAGCTCATTCTAGTTAAGTGAGGTGAGAAGGAACCCAAAAGCACCATCACTGTCTAGGGTGTTAGGCACTAAGAGAAACTCTCAGTAGTTTATTTTTCAGTGCTACTCTAAAACAGAGGCTTCAAAAAAGGAAAATTTCTACTGTCATGGCACAGATGTAGTCAAACTAAGAGCGTAGTTGTTGTTGGGTTTTTTCTTTCTGTTAAAACATAAGCTCTTTTAGATTTAAGACATCTCCAAAAGACTCATGATGGAAGATGCTATCCATATTCAGAGAAAGAACTATGGAGTATGAATGCAGATCGAAGCATACTATTTGCTCTTTTTTTCTTCTATTTTGTTTTGTTTCTTCTTTTTCATGGTTTCTCCTATTGGTTCTAATTCTTTTTTACAACATGACTAATGTGAAAATATGTTTAATAGGAATGTATATGTAGAGCCTATATCAGATTGCACGCCATCTTGGGGAGGGAGGAGGGGAGTGAAGAAGAGAAAATGTAAAACTCAAAAGCTTATTGAAGTGAATGTTGAAAACTAAAAATAAATAAATTAATTTTAAAAAACATAAGCTCTTTTTAGTGTAGGGATTGTTTCATTCTTTGTATTTGTATCTTTAGCACCAAGGACAGTGCCTGACACATAGTCCATACTTCTTGATTGATTGACTGATTTGGGTTAAGGATTATGACAAATATGACCAGTTCAGAATGGTTTGCAACATAGGATTCCATAATTTCAAACCTGAGACTTCAATCACCATTCACTTTTACCTCCAGTTTCTCATTTGATAACTTCATGATTTTTAGGTGACATAAAAATAATCATTTGTAATAAAAAAAAGCAGAATCATTCAGGATCATTCAGGAAATTACTCTTTACGTCATAACTACTTCAAAATCATATTCTTTTGCTCATCTTGTTCTATTTTTTTCAATTCTAAAAGAAACTAAATTAGTATGCAAATGAGCATGCTGAGAAAGACGATCGCTAATAATGATCACTTCTTTGTTGTGACTTGAATGAGAACTCAACTAGCAAAAGGAAAAAAAAACTCTAATAGAGGAGGAATCTATGATAATATTGGTAACTACTGCCTTTGAAATAAACAAATCCATGATGAATGCCTCATGATTTACTGCTGCAATATGCTGCAGTGGGGAGAATGATGGGCTTGGAGTCAGAGGATCTGGGTTTGAATCCTGGCTCTGTCATTTAGTACAGATGTGACCTTGAATAAATTGCTTCTTTTAAATGGCCCCAGTTTTCTCATCTGTAAAAATGATAGGATTGGACCAGATGATTTCTACAGATGCTTTCACTTCTAAATCGCTGTTCTGTGCATCTACTCCCAAACCTTTCCTTGATGAACCATTACTCCTTATGCATATTCTGCTCATATGAGATACTAAAAGGACTAATGACAATTTAGCATACTGCCAGTATTTTATAGCAAACATGTTTTAGAAATGGGTAGCTAGTATTGTGCTTTGTGGTAATTAATACTGGAAATAACCAAGGCTAATCACTGTCAGCTATAATTTTACTGTTCTATATTTCATTGATGGGAAAGGTTGTAATCTCAGCTGGGGCTTTTCTCGAGAAAGAAGAAATAATGCATTTATTAGTATTCTTGATCTATCTTTACGGTCAACAGGCAGCACATAAATTATTCATGAATGTAATACGATAAACTGAAGCTTGCTATTAAAACAGAGCCCTGGCCCTATTTTTGCACAACCCAGCAGTCTTAGCCCTTTGAAAGACACAGAGCCCTTGTCCCCAGTGGAGAATTATGAATTCAATTCAAAATGGAAGACCTAGAGCTAGTTTCTCCAGAACTAAGGATGAAGTAGATTCCCACCCCACCCCCACCATAATGATACCCTTGATGATTTGAGCATTACTACTAAGAGATACTCTTATAAAATATCTCTGCTGGGCTTCATGCCTACCTTTAAAAACCTATATTGTGGTTTTCAGCTAGACATATTCAATTTTTCTATTAAATCCCAAAATATCAGAAGTTGGAATGAATTTCAGGAAAAAAGGCCCTTGGATCATGCCCAAAACAGTCACAAGTGAGGGAAGGGGAGGCAATAATACTTTCAGCAACAAGATGATCTAATACATTATTGTTTTCGTTTGTCTATATGTCAAAAAAATAAACAGTGATGATCCTCAAGAGAAGAAAAGTTAAAAATGCAAATTAATATCTTACCTAGAATTAGTCTGATAATCCTAGGCAGACTGAATTAACTACCTGTGACCAAGACAAAGTAGGGAGCTGCTGAAAAATAAAAACTCACAGCTCCTCTGATGCTAAGCCAGGATGTAAGTATGACAACAGATGAAGGCTTTGAATTATAAGCTAAGATTTAGGTTGAGTGAATAATGGAAAATTAAGTATTTGTGAGATGGGTACTGAATTTTACCTCTTGGAAAGGATTTCTTAAAATATTCTTTAAAATAATGATTGTTCCAAATCATCCCATTATTGAAAATGTGAGCACACTGCTTTTTTTTTATTCCTCAGCAAGTCATCGTGACTTCTGTCTTGCCATGGGACTTTGATGAGTCTGGAGGAGAGAGTGACGCTGAAGACTTTATATACCTCTGCCTCACTTAAAACAAATTGGTGTGCAAGTAGAGATCTCATCTTCTGCAGGCGGCCCTTCCTGATCCCCTCAGCTATTGTGCCACCCCCCCAGATTACTTTCCATTGACTCAACATTTTGCCAATTCCTCATTATCTACATGCTTTCTCCTATACTAGACTGTAACATCTCTAATGACAAGGTCTGTGGGGTTTGATTTTGTTTTTGTCCTTTTTTTTGTATCCCCAGTGGCTAACCGAGTTCCTTGCACAACCTAAGCATGCACTAAATATTTCTAGACTGATTGTAACCCTAAAAATATCCTCTTTTGACTCATCTCCAACATTAAAACAGTGTCTGGTGCATAATAAATGCTTAATAGGCATTTATTGACTGAGAGGATAATTGGCCCTTACAATTCAATTCGTTGATCTTAAAACAAGTTTCATGCAGACATAGCTTTATTTAGTGGGGCGTGGGGAGGTGGGACATTGAATATAGAGTCAGAGAACTAGGTTCAAATGCCAGCTTACTACCTGTGTGAACCCTGGGCGAGTAACTTCGCCTTTAGATTCCTCATCTGTAAAATGAAGGGGTTGTATTACATAACCTCTGTAGCCTATGATTAACCTAGACAGCCAGGGGAGTTGCAAGTCTCTTCCAAAACCCAGAATAACCTTTGTTCCATTCAGAAGCATAAATAATAGGGTTCTTCACCATTTCCTACCGAGGTCTCTTGGGGAAGAGGCAATGCCACCCCTACTTAAAAAGAAAAGGCACTACAGACATGGTTGCTGCAAGACTACCAAAATCAGCACCACGGAGAGTGGACATGAGTTGGTTGGGTCTTGGCCTATACTCCCATGAGGTCAACACTAGTAATAATGCAATCAGACCTCTCTTTTCGAATTCCAGAAGCTCTACCAACACAGGACTTTCTGAGATGACATAGACCCTCTAATGCCTTCCATCACAGAACTAAACCTAGGAAGGGCAAACTGAGAAATGAGGGGAGTGAGAGGAAATGATTCATTTTACAGCAAGATAACATTCTACAAAACAGTTCTGAGTCTCACGAACATTAATAAACTACCATGCTTTTTTTGTTTCACAGGAATTTAGTTCTTTCTGTCACTCTTCTTCTTACATAAACATTGGTACAGTAGAAAAGGTCTGAATCAGAGGGCCTGGGTTGAAATGACCTCCGCTGCCATCTCATAATCTATTATGCTACCTGACTGTTAAATAAAAGCAGTCATGACTTGCCACAGGCCCATCTACCTATCAATTTAAGAGGAGTTTGGGGGAGATTCACAAAAGTTAAAGATTAATTAACTCTTTGATCCAATAGCAACATATTTTATTTGATTTAAAAATGTTCTAAAATGCATTGGTGTTTAAGATAATTACATAAATGTACACCCAATGGAAAGAATGATTACACAGAAGATGATAATCAAATATTACTCAGCAAAATATCACTTAATCCTCATTGTGTTATTGATTATAGAACTCATTTTAAAAGACTGGGAATACATTTATTACAAACAAAATAAATTAATGTCACTAGAATTTTTTTAAAAAAAGCAATCTAGGGAACAGGCTCGAGATGGAAGAGTAAAAGGTGGTCTATCCTCAGCAGCCCCTTTAAATTAATTTGAAATTAATGAAGTGCCCAACAATGCAATAAACACAGCAACAGTGAGAAGATGAAAAGTGAAATAAGACATCTCAAGGTAATCCTTACAGAAAAATAATAGAATCCCACCTCACCCACCCCATAACACAATGGTCAAGTGCACCAAGCCTCGCATCCTACAAGATATTTTGCAAGGCCACAGTTTTAACAGTTTACCCCTCGGTGTTGCTTTCCCTCCACTCAGATGGCTGGGTTCTTTGAACCAGACCAGTGTCCAAGGGCCAGAATGAAGGAAAAGTAGTAGTTATAGAGGGTAGAAGACAGAAGCATAAAACTTCTTAAGTCAAGATCTATAACACAAGTGTGAAAGGGCATTAATCCAGAGAGTTTATAAATGTGGAAGACGGACCTAGCTACAGAGTCCTCACTTTCCCCTTGCCAGTGCCCTACCAGACCCCTCCTAGGTCACCCTTTGGAATTGATCATAGATACTAGATTCATACAGGATATGAAAGAATGGTTCAACATTAGAAAAAATTAGCAAAATTACTTCCATGAAAAAGGTACATTATTATATGCAGTTCTCACTATAGCAATAAAATAAGAGAGAAGTTATAATCATCAGCAAAGCAGATTCAAATGATTGCTATTTACAAAAGACATACTGGTTTAATTAGAAACCCTCAGAAAGTTATGATTGAAACTGCTTGAGAAAATTATTAGGTTAAGGATTTTATTGTTGTTTGGTCGTTTTAGTTATGTCCAACTCTTTGTGACCCCACTTGGTATTTTCTTGGCAAAGATACTAGAGTGCTTTACCACTTCTTTCTGCAGCTTATTTTACAGATAAAGAAGGCAAGCAGGGTAAACTGACTTGCCCAGGGTCAGACAAGTAGTAGGTGTCTGAAGTTGTATTGGAACTCAGGTCTTCTTGACTCCGAGCCACACCTCACAGGGTTGTTATGAGGATCACATGAGATACTATGTCTAAAGCATCTTGAAAACCTTAAAGTACTAAAAATATGCTAGCTATTTAGTTATTAGTAGTAATAAGTAGTAATTAGTAACAGTAATGGTAGTAATGCTGACAAACTGTAAACAAAGTGAGTATCCGTTATAGGAGAATGTCTAAACAAATTGTGGCAAGTGAATGCAATAGCATATGATTGTACCCTAATACATGCCAAATATGAATAATTTAGAGAAGCTTGGGAAGATTTATGAGTTGATGCAAAGTGAAATAAGTAGAGCCAAGAGAACAATTTATATAACGATTGCAATCACGTAAAGGAAAACAACACGAAGATCAGAATTCTGATCACCACAGTGGACAAGCTTGATTTCATACTATTTACCAATAGAGAAACAGAACTTGGCATTCTTGGCCAAGAGGTCATAAGAGCATGTGGTGATGGGGCCACAGATTAGAGCTAGAAGGGAGCTCATACACCAAGCCCCTCATTTTACAGTAGAGGAAGCGAAGGCCCCGAGTGGTAAAGGAATTTGTCTAAAGGCAAATGAGTAGAAAGTAACCGAACCAGAACTCAAACTTGGAGCCTCTGACACCAAGGTTTGTGCTCTTTCCTCTATCCCCATGGAGCTGCTTAATAAGTATACATTGTTGGGAATGGCGAGTGTGTAGATGGTTGGTTTAGGTATTGCTACAGTGGAGAGCTCTGTGAGGTGGGGAGGAGGGTGGCCATTGGAATATAACAACAAAAATAAGAACCAATAAAACATTCTCAAAAGACTGACTTCAAACAATACCTTTGAGAGTAGCAAATACCTTAAAAAGAGACATCCAGCCATGATTGATGACAGAACACGAAGCAGACTGCCAAGCTCCTACATAACTACCCCAAGAAAACCCTGAAGTTTATACCAGAATGAATAACGATCAAGAAATCCAATGAGAAGTAACAGAGTAGTAAATGATTACCCCCATTCCAGAGCTACACAAAAAATTGGCTAGAAGCCCATGGACAACAGAAAAGGGAGATTACCAGCAAATTCAGTGCCAGTGTAGAATAATCTCCCAGTTTAACCAGAGAGCCATATAGCCTTCAAAGTACTGTGTCTGGAGGTTGCAAAAATAGCAAGCACCCTTGAGAAACCAATAGGACATTCAGAGATCCTCAGGATGGGGTCCTTGGAAGCCCTAGGGAGTTTCAGTAGAGCTGGAAGTGACCAGAGCAGTATAGCCTTGCTCAGTCTAAGACAGCATAGGCCTAGGGATGTTGATGTCCCTAACAATCAATCAATCAATAAACACTTATTAGGCACCTATTATGACTTTACCAGCAGGTTGGATGACAGTGTCCAGAGATCTGGAGGACACATGGTAAGGCCCAGAAGACTTTAGAACGCAATGGCAAATTGATGGGTTGGGTAGTTCTCCACTTCACTGTGGAGATGGAGACCACCATTGTGGTTGATAAATCCCAGTTCATCTAAGTGGTACGAACAGCCATGCCACTCTTCTTGCCCAATGGAGTCTGAGCTGATCTTCACATAATTTCATGGTAATGAGTCAGTGAAAATAATCAATAATAACAAAATGCATGTAACTTCCTCTCTAACAGTTCATTTTCCCATGGTCTCCATAGAAACTGTTGACCATATAACTATTTACTAAAATAGTGTTTCCTAAAAATTGTGCTTTCATGACCTTTAAAGACTCATGGGATTTAGTTGGTTTCATTATCCATGAAACTTCATAAAGTAGAATGGTCTAAAGCAAAAACATAAAAGGGGGATCCATGTGCTATAGTGGGAAGCACTGTTGGATTAGAAGTCAGAGGCCTTGGATTTGAATCCTGGCTCTGTTATTTTTACCAGCGTGCCTTTTGACAAATCACAGCCGTAAAATGAGGGAGTTGGAGTAGATGCCCCCTCGGGTCTTTTCCAGCACTAGACTTATGATCATGGCATCTTAGATATGATATTATTTATTTATATTTATCACTGAGCTATGTAGTCCCAAACCACTTCCTATTTTCCTCCACTTGAGGACCCTTGGGACAGTACATCCTCCACAATGGAAGCAGACTCTTACCTTAACAAAGAGTTTAAAACTCAAGTAATTGGCCGGGATCATGAATAAGCAGTACAAAAAGAGTCAGATTATATTATCTTACTTTGGTGACAAAGAAGATCAAAACACACAACAAAACACAAGTCAGAGCTCCTACATCCAAAGCCTCCAAGAAAAATATGAATCAGTCCCAGGCCTTGGAAGAGCTCAAAAGGGATTTTGAGAAGCAAGTAAGAGAAGTAGAGGAAAAACTGGGAAGAGAAATGAGAGTGATGCAAGAAAATCATGAAAAACAAGTCAACAGCTTGCTAAAGGAGACCCAAAAAAAACACTGAAGAAAATAACACCTTAAAATATAGCCTAACCCAAATAGCAAAAGAGGTCCAAAAAGCCAACGAGGAGAAGAATGCCCTAAAAAGCAAAATTGACCAAATGGAAAAGGAAGTCCAAAAGATTACTGAAGAAAAGACTTCCTTAAAAATTAGAATAGAGCAATTGGAAGCTAGTGACTTTATGAGAAATCAAGACACTGTAAAACAAATCCAAAAGAATGAAAAATTAGAAGACAATGTGAAATATCTCATTGGAAAAACAACTGACCTGGAAAATAGATCCAGGAGAGAGAATTCAAAAATTTTTGAACTATCTGAAAGCCATGATCAAAAAAAGAGCCTAGACATCATCTTTCAAGAAATGATCAAGGAAAACTGCCCTGATATTTTAGAACCAGAGGGCAAAATAGAAATTGAAAGAATCTGCCCATCTCCTCCTGAAAGAGATCCCCAAAGGAAAACTCCTAGGAATATTGTAGCCAAATTCCAGAGTTCCCAGGTCAAAGAGAAAATATTACAAGCAGCCAGAAAGAAACAACTCAAATATTGTGGAAACACAATCAGGATAACACAAGATTTAGCAGCTTCTATATTAAGGGACTGCCGGGCATGGAATATAATATTCCAGAGGGCAAAGGAGGTAGGATTACAACCAAGAATCAACTACCAAACAAAACTGAGTATAATGCTTCAGGGGAAAAAATGGTCATTCAGTGAAATAGAGGACTTTTAAGCATTCTTGATGAAAAGACCAGAGCTGAATAGAAAATTTGACTTTCCAATACAAGACTCAAGTGGAACATGAAGAGGTAAACAGGAAAGAGAAATCATAAGAGACTTATTAAGATTGAACTGTTTACATTCCTGCATGGAAAGATGATATTTGTAACTCATGAGACCTTTGTCAGTATTAGGGTAGTAGGAGGGAAAAATATATCTATATCTATCTATAGATAGATAGATAGATAGATAGATAGATAGATACATAGATAGACAGATAGATAGATAAATAGATAGAGGGCACAGGGTAAGTTGAAGATGAAGGGGTCATACCTGGAGAATAAAATTAAGGTGTGAGAGAGGATTATACTAGGAGAAGGAGAAAGGGAGAGGTAGAATGGGGTAAATTATCTCACAAAAAAACAGAAAAGAAAAGGCTCTTACAGTGGAGGGGGAACAGGGGAAGGTGAGAGGGAATGAATGAATCTTATTCTCATAGGATTTGACATCAGGAGGGAATAACATACATACTCAATTACGTATGGAAATCTGTCTTACCCTACAGGAAAATGGGGGGGGGGGGAAGGGACAAGAGAGTAGAGGGATGATAGAGAGGAGGGCAGATTGGGAATGGGGGTAACCAGAAGCAAATACTTTTGAGGAGGGACAGGTTCAAAAGAAAGAATAGAACAAATGGGGGGGGCGGGATAGCATTAAGGGAAATAGAGTAAGTTTTTCACAGCATGTCTACTATGGAAGTGTTTTGCATAATTGCACATGTATAACCTATATTGAGTTGCTTGCCTTTTCAATGAGGGTGGGTGCAGAGGGAGGAAGGGAGAAAATTTGGAACCCAAAGTTTTAAAAACACATGTTTAAAAAAAATGTCTTCACATGCAACTGGGAAATAAGAAATACAGGAAATGGGGTATAGAAATCTGTCCTGCCACACAGGAAAATAGAAGGGGAAGGGGATAAGAGAAGTGGGGGGAGAGATAGAAGGGAAGGCAGACTAGGGGAAGGGGTATTCAGAATGCATTCCATCTTGGGGTGGGGGGAGGGGCGAGATGGGGTGAAAATTTGGAACTCAAAATCTTGTGGAAGTAAATGTTGAAAACTAAAAATAAATAAACTTATTAATAAAAAATAAATAAATAATTTTAGAAAGATGCTAGAAGGGGATTGAAAGCAAAGAATTCAATAAGTAGAACTCAGCAGAATCATAATATTAATTAATTCATTTTGGATGAATAAATGAAAAGTGCCTCTTTGTGAAAATGTATTTCTAAAGAAATGGGAGGGGTTAGAGTACAAGCAGAGATAGCAGAACATAGTAGAGTATTCAAGATGATGTAAATAGTTCTGCAGATATCATAAAAATATGGTTTGATGATTCACAAAATCCTGCTTTCACTGATTTTATTTATTTATGGAGTTCAGTCAAGGTTTTATGAGCTATTTCACAGGTTTAAGTATAAAAACCTTGCTGCATCCCATCTTCTGTTTTATCTCCATCAACAAGATTACTTGTCTGAATATCTATTTTGTCCACATCACAGAAATTACTTGTGTCTTGACTAAAGAGCTGAATATGCAAATTTTTAAAATAAAAAAATGGAAAATTAAGACCAAAATAGACAAGAAAGAAGAAATTTTGAAAATTCAAGGAGAAATTGATAAAGATGGGGAATAAAAAAGATAGAAATGAGCTAAAATGAAAAGCTCTTTCTCTAAAAAGACTAAAACACTCTTAAAATTGACAAGCTTTTAATTGAACTAACCTGATATGAAGAGAGAGGAAAATCCAATTGACCAAATACAATAGCACAAGATGAGAAGAGAGGCAATAAAAATTATCAGAAACAATTATATGAAAATGAATCTGAGAAAAACCAAGAATTCAAAAGCAATGGATGAATACCTATGAAATATTCAAAATAATAAAAACCAGAAATTGTCATCTTAAACCAACTGATCTCAGAAAGTGAAACTGAACAAACTCTAAATAAGCTACCAAAGAAAAATCATCTAGTCAAGATGAATTTATGCGGCTTTTTATGTTTAAAAAGCAATCAGTACTTATACAGGGAAAAAATCCTTAATAATGTAGAAAGAAAAAAGTCAACCAATTATGAAACAAATATAGCCCAAATACCTAAGGGCAGAATAAAAGAGCAAAAGAAAACTGTAGCCCAATGTCACTAATGCCTATTGATGCTAACTTTTAAATAAAAGCCTAGCAAAATGACTTCAGCTATACATACAAAAAAATTTATGATCAAGTTATATACCAGTATTATTTCCCAATGAACACAAAGATAGTTTAATATTAGATAGGCAATTAGTATAGCTAATCATGTAAACTACACAGAAATATAATCTTATCAATAGATAAGAAAAAAACTTATTCTAAAACATAGCATTTATTTATACTAACAACACTAAAAAGCATAGATATCAAAAGATCATTTTTTTACTTTCACATCAATCATGTTGCAAAGAAGAATTAGAACCAACAGGAGAAGCCACAAGAAGAAACAAAACAAAACAGAAGAGAAAAAAAGAGCAAATAATATACTTTGATCTTCATTCAAACTCCATAATTCTTTCTCTGGATGTGGATAGCATTTTCCACTGGAGATGTCTTAGATGTTGCATTGCTGAGAAGAGCTAAGTCTATCAAAGTTAGTCATCACACAACGTGGCTATTACTGTGTACAACGTTCTCCTGGTTCTGCTCACTTCACTCAGCATCAGTCCATACAAGTCTTTTCAGCTTTTTCTGGAATCTGCCTGATCATCATTTCTTATAGCACAAAAAAAATGACACAAAAGGTCATTTTTAATATGATAAGAAATACATACCTAAAATCAAAAGCTAGTTCTATTTTCAACATCCTGATGGAAGTGTAATATGATGTCAGATTCATCATGAAATTCAGTGATGGACTAGGGCATCTTGGAAGCCACCCCAAATCCTTTATTGTTCCAAATGCCAGAAGAAACACACCAGACTACTTTACCTACAACCTGGCCTTGCTTTGTAGGATAGACTTCAAAGACTGCTCTAACGAAGCTCATTGCATTTCAGACCCTCAATCTTATTGCATTGATGTGTACATTATACTCCAAAATAAGTACATTTTTAAATGAAGGGAGAGAAAAGAATTTACATAGACATGAAATATTTCTTCATGTAAATTGAAGTATCAACTAAAAAAATCTCTTTGAGAAAGAAGAGACTTCTCCCTCTCAAACTGTCAAAACAAGTATTGTTATGAATAGCCTCAGACAGCCAGTGCTATTCAGCAAAGCCCCTCAAATGAAATTTCACCTGTCTCTTGTTTCAGAATTCATGACTACTACCATTCACCTGCTCTACCAACATGTGTCAATAAGGAGATTTTCCCAGTGTTTAAAACATCCCTGAGATTGAATAGAATGATTTTATTCTGCTGTGATGCAGAGAACAGATATACTCAAAAGAATAATGCTTTCAAATACTTCTCTTTCTCTAGTAATTTTTTATTATCTTAAGCACCCCCTTCAATCAATCAGTAAACATTTATTTATTGAGCACCTAGCATATGCCAGGCACTGTGCTAAGTGCTGAGGATACAAAAAGAAGCCTTCAATTGTAATTCATCATAGTCTCCTTAAGGGAAAAATGTGTGTGTGTTATTTATCTATTCATCTTTCCCAGGGTTTTGCACATAGTAGGTGTGAAATACATCTGGGATGAATGAATGAATGAATTTTTCTAACATCTGGAGTTATCCCAGTAGACCCTCATGTGTAATGAGTGATTCTGAGCCAAGGAATTGCACAATTCAAGAAAACAGGAAAAGTATCTGCAGCCAAGGATTACTGTTTACTGTGCACACCCTTGTATAGGATGCAAGACCTGGATGAATGCCATCAGACACTATCAGACCAATATCCCCAGGGTAACTTAAGCGACTCATTTGCCTTCCTTCCACCCTTGTTTAATCATAATTAGAAACAGCTCATAAAAGCGCTAGTCAAACACATCAGTCTTTTCAGATATTTATTTGTATTGGGAAAAAACCCCACACACAACATCTTTGAGTATACAGCCATGTAACTTTGCAATTTATTTTGGGTAAAAGCAGAAAAAAGTAGACAATTTGACAGATAATGTGGGAAAATGTTGATTTTACATTTTGCCTGGGTGATTAACATAGGCACACATTAGATACATAGACACATTAATACTCTTTTAAAAAAAAAAGTGAGGGAGGGCTTTGAACTATACCTTTCAAGGACTTTATTTGCATATTGCAGCCTAAGCATTATTTTCTTTGCTGCTTTCTGTAATCTAGCTGTGCTATTTGCCTCAGCTTTGGTATTCCTCAAGGCTAGATATTAAATGTCAACATCCAAGGATAGAGAGGCTCAAAATGAGCAGATCCCTTTCTTGTACTTACTCACAAGCAAGTTCATAAACTCCAAGTTTAAGCCAGTGATCAGTGGCCTTGGGAAGAGATGGCAGAACTAAGAAAATTTGAAATGAAAGCAAAATGAGATTTTCCTTCCATGGCCACGTCCTAAGTCTGTCCAGTACAGTTATTCCCTTCCGTATTGGGGGGCTAGCCCCCCCCACTTCCATCACCCCCAATCTGGAAAATTCCCATAAAAGTTTTTGGTCCTGTCTTTGTACCAGAGAAGTTTGAATTTTTTCTTTTTCTTTTATGGGGTGTTTATAGTACCTTATTGTAAAATTGGGGTTAAGTATTTGGTCACAGGCTCTGCGTTGTCTTCTGGCCTTCATGTATTGCCTGCAGCTTCCATAAAACTCCCCCCAAATTCCCATTTAACTTCTTATGCCAATCTGCCATATATTGCAACTTGTGATGGGGAAAGTGGCCATGTGGAAGGGATGATTGTAGTTCACACACTCAACTTGTGCATCAGAAGCCTAATTTTCCTCCCATTGACATCTGGAGCAAACTTTCCCTCAAATCTCTAAATCCCTTGTTCCTTCATTCCTCCAGTTAATTGGTTCCTCAGTTAATTGGTAAGAAGTGATGGTTTCCAGTAATGTTCATGCTCTCTTTTTCACTTATCTTGCTTCCAACTATCATTGCACTCATTGTAATTGCTTTATCTGCCTATAATTTAATTTTGCATTTTTTACTTCAAATTCAGTAGTTACTAAGCACCTACAGTGTGCAGAACACTCTATTTGTTTAACCTTGTTATACAAGGTGATCATTATCTGAAATGGGGGTAATAATAATAAAAAATAATAATAATAATAAAAATAATGCTTCCTGGGGTTGTTTTGAGACTCAAATGTGATAATATCAGTAACATAATTAGCACAGTGCCTGGCACATTGTAGGTGTTCTACAAAGGTTTATTCCCCTCCATTCCCTACTCATATTAGAGTGTTTTTAATTTTTTTATTCATTTTGAACTTAAATACAAAAATAAAAAAACACTTTCTTGTACACAGTACAACTCAAAAAGAGAATTCAGTATGAAATCATGAATCTCCATTTCACACTCTTTACTTTTTTTTTGAAAAAACTGTGTAATACATATTACATATCATTTTCAAAACTATTCTACTTTTCTGTGCTCCCTTCTGTTTTATTTTGTTTTCTGTTGTACACTTTGAGTGGTCTTAATGAATCACTCTTCGGATGTATCTGAGGGTAAAAGTTCCAAGAGGGTAATGATCATATCTGATTTATTTTGTATAATATCACAAAGTATCAATACTGATGGACCTATGATTTGTGAGTACTCCTAGCATGGGAACTCCCTCCACTGATTCAAATCACACCCATTCTAGGACTTAATTAATAGGTCCTAGGTAGTTGCCTGAGGTACACAAAGATTTAAGTGAGAATCTCTAGTTTCCTTCGAAGTACTGCCGTCTCCCACATGAGGAATTCCTGGACACCCCAGTTATTAGCAATCACTTCCTCTTGAAATTATTTTGTATGCTGAGAAAGTGACTAAAATTTCCATACCCCAAATGACTCCAGGATTCCACTGCCAGGCATAGCTCGATATTTTAAAAGAATGATATGATGGACAAAATATTCATAGCAGTACTTTTGTGGTAGTAAATAACCGCAAACAAAGGATGCCTGTTGATTGGGGGATGGCTAAACAAGTTGTGGTACATGGATATAATGGAGACTCTAAGAAATGACAAATGCAATCAATATAGAGAAGCATGGAAAGGTATATGAACTCATGTTAAGGGGAATAAGCAACATCTGGAAAACAATATATACAATGAATACACAATAATGGAAGAAAGAACAGCAAAATAATTGAAACAAAGGGCTATGGAATTATGGCTAAATGAGGCTCCCTAAAGATATTTTACCCCCCCATTTTAAGAGGTAGGGAATTATGAATGAAAATGAATGAAAAACTACTTATTAAGCACTTACAATGTATGAAGCACTGTGCTAAGAATTAATGATACAAATCAGAAATCTAAACAGTTCCCACTCTCAAAGAGCTCACATTCTAACTGGGAGAAATAACACAAGGTGGAAGGGAAAGATGAGGGTGGAAAGTACTGTGGGCCCTAAAGGTGAAGACAAAGGACAAATTGCAAGGCCTAGGGACTCCTTAGCATTCAGTGGTTGGTGAGATGGCAGTACAAATGGAGGCCTGAGGGCATAATGGCAGGGCAGACCGTAAAATCCCATGATCCTCCATCTTACAGAAAGCATCATAATTGGTTAGTCCCTGCTCATCCAAGCAGCATGAGTGACCAACTCCATCTAACAAGATGAGGGGAGGAGGGAAGAGGCTGGCTAATAACAATGACTCATTTCTATACTATTTTAAGATTTATACATCATCATAGTAATATTAGGGAGTACTTATTAGTATCCCTGTTTGAATAATTAAAAAACAGAAACTTCAGGAAGATAAAGTAATTTGCATAGAATTACACAACTAATAGGGAGGAAGCTAGAAATTAGAGATTTGGATCTACATCTTGTGATTCAATGCTGACTTTATTCCATGAAACGGTTAGAGGACAACAGAGGTGATAGAATCAAGATACAGAATGAAATATAAATTTTTAGACATGGCCAATGTGGAAATACGTTTTGTTTGTCTATTCATATTTATTACATGTTTTCTTTTTTTTTTCTTTTTTCAAGAGGGGGGAAAGTGGGAAGGAAAATAAATAAATGATTTTTTAATAATGTTGTATGGACCAAGTGAGATAAAGCACTCTATAAATGCTAGCTGTTATAATTATTAATTGAAAAAATAAATTAAATTAATAAGAGAACAATATATACTTTCCTCACTTTTTTGGTGCTCTGCATTATTTTAGCTCTGTTCATTTGAGGCTACCAAATAAACATATATACTTCACTTCTCATCATCTCTACTTATTCAATTGACTGCTTCTTTCAAAGATGATGATGATGATGATTACAGCAACAACAATAATAATGGCTAATATTTCTATATCATTTTAAGATCTGCAAAGCACTTTATCCCATTTGGTCCTCACAACAACACTGTGAGATAGGTACTACTATGATCTTAATTTTACAGATGAGGAAACTGAGGGAGACGGAGGCTAAGTGACTAACCCAGGGTCACACAGCTAGTGTCTGAAAAGGGAGTTGTACTCAATTCTTCCTTCCAGCACTTGGCACAATGCCTGGCATATGGTAGGCACTTAATAAATGTTGATTGATTATGACTCCAGGCCCAGTGCCCTATAAATGGTGTCTTTTAGTTGTCTTAGGATCTATTTTTGACTCAAGATGAACTACTTTAAGACATAGTCTCCAGGAATATAATTTACCTATAATCAAGGGAAACCTGGACTATTATGGAAGTGTTTTGCATGACTATACATGTATAACCCATATCTAATTGCTTGCCTTCTCATTGCGGGGTAGGAGTGGGGAGGGAGGAAGGGAGAGAATTTGGAACTCAAAGTTTTAAAAATGAATGTTAACATTATTTTTACATGTAACTAAGGGAAAATAAAATACCAAATAAAAAATAAATTAAAAAATCAAGGGAGACATGTACAAAATTTTATAATCGGGGGCTAATTTTTACATGAGAGGTGGTATGGCATGGTGGATAGAAAGCCAGCCTTGAATCCAGAAAGACCTGTGGACAAGTCCCTTAACTTCACTCAAGTAACTCCAAGATCTTTAGCTGTAGGTAAAGTGCTAACCTTCATTGGTAGAGGGAGTTTTCACATCAGGAAATTCTCAGTAGTTGTAATCATATGTACAGTCTCCAGTCCCTAAATGGTATGATATAGACTATGGGTGTAGAATACTAAAGTAGACGGGTTTTTCCATTATGTTAGCAAGTAGGGCTGAACTCTCTCTCTCTCTTTCTCTCTCTCTCTCTCCCTCTGTGTATGTATGTGTGTGTGTGTGTGTGTGTGTGTGTCTGTCTGTCTGTCTCTGTCTCTGTGTGGGGTGTGTGTGTGTGTGTGTGTGTGTGTGTGTGTGTGTGTGTGTGTTTTGTTGTTGTTATAAGACATGACTCATTGGCTTCCTAAGGCCAACGAGGACTTGTCTTTTCCTCCTAACTCTTATTGGTTTGCCTCTTCCTAAGCAGCACAGGCTTTGGAAATAACAAAGGAAAGACACTCAGGGGAACCGAAACTCTAGCATAGATAGTTACTGACTTCCATATGTAAAACGCTTTGTAAACTTTAAAGCACTATAAAAATGCCAGCTATTACTTTGTATCATCGTTTATAATTACAGTTACTCTTATCAAGTTCAGTGCTCTTCAGCCATCCTGTCTGTCCCAATGGGAAAGACCAGAGGTAGCCTCTGAGAGCAGTGCCCAAAACCAATGCACCCATTTGGAAACAGTTGGACAAAAAGAGTTTCTGCAGCAGGGGAATCATCTGAGTGGAGCTAAGCTGCCGAGCCCTGAGTCAGGGTTGGCAGCAGCAGCGGCAGAGTCCTTGCAACCCCAGGGCTTTGACCATGCATGTGAAGGAATGATGAGATAAGACAGGACAGCAGTGGGCATGTGCAGAGATCAGCTCTTTTACAACAGCCAGATTGTGCTGTTTAGAGACATGGATTGACTTTACTGACAATGGTAGGTTTCATGCTCTTTCCTTGCAGATAGAGCCCGTTTGCTTTTCCTCATCTAAACACCCCCAAGTGCAGGCTCTTAAGGTGAGATTTTCTTCAGTCCCGCCACCCCAGGGCAAAATAGTGCCTTAAGAGCTCTCCTTACTCAGGCTCTTCTTGCCTAAGGAACGGACTGCAAATTGCAAATACTTGACAAGGGAAAATCTGAAGGGAAGTGAAGGGGATTTCTTACCAGATCCAGGCCCACATCTTTCCCTAATGTAGATTGCTTGAAGATAAAATCCTCTATCCAAGAGTGATGGAGCCCTAACAGTACTAGAAGGTGCTCAAGATTTAAAAAGAGGTTGCAGTAAAAGCTGTTTGGATTTGGAGGGCTACAACCTAAATAATCAGAGATATACTATCTGTTGATCTGCCCTCCCTGCTGCCCCCTCATCCCCCACCCCCAGCCAAGAGATGTCCTTACCTCCTCCCTGCTGAATACTACAGCTAACTTATTCTTAGTAGTTGTAGGTCATATGAGAATCTAGCGAGCATGACCAGGGTGTGGACAGTCCAATGGCCCAGCAATATCTGTGCCAGGATTCCAGGTCCCTTCTGTCCTGCATTGTCTGTATCTTGTACGTACATAATTGCCTACATGTTGTCTCCCCCATTAGAGTGTAAGCCCCTTGAGGGCAAGGGTCTATGTTTTTGCTTCTCTTTCTTTCCCTAGCTCCTGCCATAGTGCCTGGTGCATAGCAAGTAAATAACAAATGCTAGTTGACTGACGGATATAGGACAAATCATATAAGCACTATATCCCACCCCCAACTACTTTAAAGACATTTTCATCCAGATTGAATAAAATTAAAATGAGCATTTGCTTGAAGGGATAAAGGCTTAAATGAGTGTCACGTTCTGATATACACGTATGTGGAGAGGGTACGTGGGGTATGTGTCTTGGTGATAGCTGTAACATAGGCAAATAAGTTCAGATTTTTTTATAATGAGTAAGCAGGTATCACTCTTCTTCCCATTGACCACCTGAGAGATACCAGTTTGGGTATCCCCACAGCATAGGACTATGAATATACCCTCCCACATGGGTGATTCTACTCTCACTTTTTGAAAACTAGTGGGGATATCTCAGGTGTTGCTGGGGGACTATTTTGGCTTTTAATAACCCCATGGGAATTCGGCTTGAAGCAGAATTCCTTTATGGTGTAATCTATCCCCTGTGGACATCTAGACCATGCAAAACCAAGGAAATTCAAAATGTTTTAGCTGGAAGGGACCTTAGAGAACAGCTAGTTCAGTGTTTTAGAGATGAGGTAAAGTAGGGCCCAGAGACGTTAATGACTTGCATAAGCTGTCATTCAGTCATGTCAGATTCTTCATGACCTCGTTTTGGGGTTTTCTTGGCAAAGATAATGGAGTGGCTTGCCATTTCCTTCTCCAGCTCATTTTCCAGATGAGGAAACTGAGGGAAATAGGGTGAAGTGACTTGCCCAGAGTCACACAGCTACTAAGTGTCTGTGGTCAGATGTGAATTTAGGAAAACAAGTCTGCCTGATTCTGAGCCCATTACTCTATCCATTGCACCGACTAGCTGTCCGGAATTGTACAAGATCACAAAGCAAATAACAAACACGTAGAGTAAAGGAAACAGTTCTACTTCGGTGGCAATTGTCCAGTGAGAGTGGTTCAGGCCAGAGGGAGTTTTGGCAGATCCACTCATAACCACAGTAACCAGCCATTGGGCCAGTTAGGGCACTCAAGCAGCTGATATAAAAACAAAAGACCAATGTTTTAAGGTTCACGATGAGTTATTAGATAACCATCTCTCTGACATCCCTTCCATTTCAAATTGCTGAGCTGGTACTGACTTCCCCAAACTTTGATTCTCTGCTCTGGCAATAGTTTCCTACCCCATGTCCCACCTCCCGTCTTCCAACTTCTACCCCTTGGATCTCAGTGTCTAGACACCTGGGCCCTAGCTTAGCTTGTCTTTTTGGGATGATCCTCCTTCTTTTCCCTTGCCATGAATTCATTTAATCACTGTTACGTATTTGGGGGATAGTAATCTAGATTCAGAATAATAAGACCTACTGGCTCTGCCAGACACTAGCTCTGTGACATCGGGAAAGTAACCTCAGTTTCCTCATTTGTAATAAAGGGGATAATTGTATTTGAATTACCTACTTTACAGGATTGTGATAAGCATTAAGTAAGATGATATATATGTAGATACATAGTGCTTTGCTACCTTAAAACACTACATAAAGATGAGTTTTCATCACTACCACCACCTCCACCATCTTCACCATCGTCATCATCTTCATCATCATTAGAATTCATGTCTCCAGATTACAAGTGTAGTATTTGTGACCTTAAGTCACAAAACTTCCTCCCAGTTATTTCCCCAACTAATTAATAGTTCCATAGCAAATTAGGCCAATAAGAAACTCTGATACCTCCAAAGTCACCTTAGAAGACCTTGCAAATCCAAGGAAGCCCAAGATAAACTGGGAAGACAAACATTGCTCTAAGGTCCCACAGAATAAGTGTCTATTTCCTCCTTCCTTTTTCTGCTGCCCAGTAATCTAGTCAGATACTAATATCTGTCTCTGGTCTTTACCATTACAAATAAGGTCCTGATGAAGAGTGAATAAGCAAGGAAGTAATACCTTTAGCAGCCAATGAAGAAGCTGGATGCCTTTTCAAGTACAGAAAATATTTATTGGAACAAACAGAGCTGTGCAGGTAAATCTTGAGAGTGTTAGAGGGAACCAATTAAGCAGCAACCAGTGAATCAGGTAGCTGAAATAAGACATCTTGGACTGGCTGGCCAAATGTCAAATCCTTTAAGTAATTAGACCCAGTTTCTAAATGGAATTAGCAGTAAGAAAATTAAAATAATTTTTTATTCAACTGAAGAGAGACTGTGGGTGCTTAAGGGGAAAGGAATGCATTTACTGCTATTCTCAGTGAAGGAAAAAGAATTCCACCAAAAAATAAATAAAATTGGGAAACGAATCTGACCTTGTGCGTCAGAGTCAACATGTTTCCTGAACATTTGACCACATCTTTTTTTCTGCTAATGAAAGGTAAGAAGTTGATTGGCAATTTAAATCTAATGTCATGGTGTGTACTATTGTCGAGGCATTGCCAACAACAGAATTTTACAATTACCTGCCAGACCCTACAATCATGAACAATTCTCTTCTTAAAAATTCCAAACGTCAAAGTTCTTGAATTTCAAATTTAAAACTTGGGTCACATCTACACAAGTAAAAAAAATGCATATGTCTAGATAGAGTACTCAATTCAGACCAACAAAACCTACACTCCTGTTCTCACTTACCCCAGTATTTCTGAAATAAGGAAATAGATTGACAATTACTTCTTCTAGTCCTTTCAAAAGTCAAAGGGGTAGGTACAGGTGTAGATATGTTACTTTAAGGTCTAAATTGGCTCTCACCTTAAGCAAAATTCAACATTTATTAATGGTATTTTACTTATGAAGCAATGGACCTAATCCAAGAAGAATGTTATTACTAAATTATTATCATTTTCCCTCTGTACACACAGATATTTCCCCTCACCTAAACAAATGAGACACTGAAAATTAATTCACAGCAAAGCACTGTTTCCCAAAATGGGGTCCTCAAGTCTTTGGGGGATCTTTGTGGAAGATCTTAAATTAACCAAATACCAAACAGAGGCAAAAAGGTGAAAGAGGACAGCTGGGGGTGCCACAGTGCACGCAGTACTAGGCCTGGAGTCAGGAAGCTATGAATTTGAATTTGGCCTCAGATACTTAGCAGCCCTGTGGTCCTGGGCAAGTCATTTAACCTCTGTTTGCCTCAGTTTCCTCATCTCTACAATGAGGATGATAATAGCTCCTACTTCCCTGAGTTGCTGTGAGGATCAAATGAGATAATAATTGTAATTAGCATCATGTCTGGAATATAGTAAGCACTATATGCATTTTAGTTATTATTATCATCATGATTATTAAAAGACATTTGCCTTCAGTTCTCCTGGTCCATCTTACCCACTCCACCCATACTCCTTTAGAAATAGGTTACTTCTGTTTAAATTGCTTAGTATAAGGTCTAGCCCAATGTCATACGTGTTAAGAAATTGAACATTATTTGATGGTAGAGAGCATAGCTTTCTGTAGTTTAAATGGTCCATTTGAAAAATGATGAGGGTAAATCACGGTAAAAATGATCGAGGTGAAAAGGTCAAGTAAACTCTAGCCCTCATGGATTTCTGACCTTTGCACATACTCCCTTTATCAGTGTGGACAGACTTTTAAATTATAAATTATCTGAGGGAAATGACGCTTTTGATACTATCTTACCCACATAAGTCTATCCTTTCCAGTGGAAAAAGCAAAAGACATTCCTGAAATGGCAGAAATGTGGAAAGCAGCCCTTAATTTTGACCCTGAACACAATGTCCCATGTTTCTTAAGCTTGGTCTTCTTCCTGAGTTTGATCTGAAGGAGTCTGCCAAAGAAATACTTGTACTCTCACTGTAGTAATAGTACTTAGAAAAATATTTATACAGTTGGGCATGGTCAAAGGAAGAGGAAAGGGCTGTTTCCAAACAATTATGAGGCCTTGTTAATTCAACATATTAAAAGACATTGAACAACAAGTATTTATTCTTTCTGCCAAGTTCTCCTGTACATGGCATTTATCAACCTGGAAGAGTTTGGCTTATTCTGCTGCGACATTTTCTTTCTACCTAAAATGTAAAGGGAGTAGCTCTAGTAGAAAGAACACTAGATAGAGTCTGAGGACCTGGGTTCAAGGATTGACTTTAGGCAAGTCATTTAAATTTTTGGAATCTCAGTTTACCCCTCCATGAAATGGGGAGGCAATGCTACTTATAATGCCATCACACAGATCAAATGGGAGGGTTGTGTAAAGTGCTTTATAAATGTGAGCTTCTATTAGTTTTGCAACTTATACAGTGTTCCCAAAGTCTTAGCAGAGTTTTAAGCTTGGATAGTTTGAAACCCTGCCCTTCCTATTTATATGATCTATTATATCAATGGTGTCTGAATGTCCTTCCACTGATATAGATAGCAACCCCTGTATGAACTAGTATGAACTAGAAAAACTAGATGGTTTTCTTGAGTTGTTACAATCATAGAAGAATTCACTACTTATTGCCCCAACTCTTAGGTAATGATCCTCTCCAAGATTATTGAGGCTGGGCAGGTCCTCAGGCAAAGGACATTGCTAGAGTTCATATTCAAAGCCTTTTCGACTTGGCAGGACCTGTAAGACTTGTGCTCTGCTGCAGCAGTCTTCAAGGTCACCTCCACACCACAATGAAGCATTGAAGGAGGATTTTAGTGGAGGATTATTGTCCTCATCCTCCTCATAATCAGCAGTTGCCACATCATTACCGTTCAGTCCTGTGATTCCATTGGCATAGAAGATCCCTCATAAGGAATCGCTCTCTACCCATTTGCATCAGCAACTGTGCCATTATTGACCATCTTTCAGTGTTGCATGGGGCCACTATGGGGTTGGATAACTTGGCCAGGGTCAGTCAGACAGTATATGTTAGTGGCAGGACATGAACCCGTCTTCCTGATTCTAAATCAAGCCATCTAACCGCTATGCCAATCCTAATAATAATAAATCAATAACATGGTTGCTAGAAATCGACCCTTGTTTATGGGAGTTACGTACACCCAACCCAAAAGCCAGGCAACTGCTATCATTCATTCTCACAAAGTTTCAGTCTTCTTGTAATAATACTAATAATTTGCCAATATTTATGAAGCTCCACCAGCAAAATGAGAAAGAGCTGATAAGAGCAAATCCTTTGAATTATGAAGTTACCAAAAGGAGTAGAAAAGGGCTCAACGTGCTGCTAGACCCATGGGTCACCACATTGGTGGCCCAAGCATTTTTAAAAAAACATATTTACAGTATTCCCTTTTTCTTTCTCTTTCTCTTACATAACTAGACAATGACATGACATGATCTAGCACCACTGAAATGGTTCCACAGGCTCCACGCTCACCTTGAGGCTGGATAGATAAGCCATTCCTCAAAATGACTATTTTCCACATTGTCTTTTGGATTCTCGGGTTCACAGCTTACCAGTCATTTCTATACCCTTTTAGCATCAGGCAAACATTTATCTCTGGGTATGGATTTATTGGGCTGTCTTAAAACAACCCTCAAATGATCTGCAACAGTATTTTCCATCTAAGGCAAATGACTGGTTTTAGTCAGCAGGCACAAAAAGGCCAGAACTTCTTCTTTATAATGCTCTCTGAATAAGAATTGAACCATTAAAAGAAAAAAAAATCCAGCAAAACCATTCTAGAAAGTGGGAAGTAAGTTAATCTTTGTAAAATCAGATGGTAACCCTCAGAATTCTACAACGTCTTTAAAGAGCTTTACATTAAGAGTTACCACAACTGTAATCTCTACGATTCTAAAAGGAATGTAGAGTGTAGACTTCCTAAAGAGGTGATACTCTGATTTAGACAGATGTTGAGGACAGTGTCCAAGAGATCTGGACATCAGGAGTCTAGGCCTAAAGTAAATATAACCAGTGGCAGTGTTGGAGAAAGAGCACTGGATCTGAAAGCAAAGGACTTCGATTCATAGCCAAACTCTCTGACTTACCAGCATAGCCCATAACCCCTCTGAATCTTGGTTTTGTTATTTATAACACAGGGATAATGATACTTGCCCTATCTATCTCCCAGGGTTTTGCTAGGAACTGCAAAGTGATTTCTATGCATGAGTTATCATAGTTACGGCTAATAAAATAATTCAGAACCAAACCCATGAGCTTTGAAATTCTCAGGCAATGCAGAGAGATGAGGTGTGTCATGACTTTTCTGACATATAGACACCTTCCTCTCTGTCTCTATCACCGCCATTTCTCCTTGCCTTTCCTTACTTTAGAGACAGTGCATTTATATAGGGTTCTTCAGGATGTTTCAATTCTCTTAAGCAGGCCTCCCTGTCAGGCAACTAAGAAGCGAGATGGAAGACCTGAGTTCAAATCTTGTCTAGATACTTAACAACTATGTGACCTGGCAAATCACTTAACCTTTATCAGCCTCAGTATCTCTATTTGTAAATGGGGATAATAATAACCATCTCACTGTTGTTGTAAGGATCAAATGAGATTTTAAAAAATGTACAGATTTTCACAAACCTTAAAGGGCTATACAAATGCTAAATTTTATTATTGTTGTTATTTACTCAATTAGTCACGTCCAACTCTTTGTGACCCATTTAGGGTTTTCTTGGCAAAGATACTGGAGTGGTTTGCCATTTCCTCCTCCAGGTCATTTTCCAGATGAGGAAATTGAGGCAAACAGGTTTAAATGACTTGCCTAGGGTCACACAACTAGTAAGTTTCTGAGGCTGGATTTGAACTCAGGCTCTCCTGACTCCAGGGCTGGCACTCTGTCCATTGTGCCACCTAGCTGCCCTAAACATTATTATTTTAAAGTTTCAAGTCACTGAATCATCTCTATCTTATCCTTGAAATTTTTGAATTCTGCTTTCATAAAATCTACTATAAATGTTAGACTATGCCTAACATTCCCCTTCTTATCTATTATGAACTCTAAGATGGTATGGTCACCTCCTCCCAAGGTTCTCATCATTTCTACTTTGGTAACCAATTCATGATTGTTGATCAGAATCAGATTCTAAATAGCACTTCTCCTGATTGTTTTTTCTATCTTTGGAGAAAGTATTGATTATTAACAAGTTATAAACAAGGCAATTTATCCCATATATATCCTTCTTGTACATGGTTATTTACATGTTGATTCCCCCATTAACTTATCAGTTCTTTGAGGGTAGGATTTGTTTTTTGCTTTTCTTTGTAACACAATGTCTGGTACATAGTAGGCACTTCACAAATATTTGTTGACTTGACTTGTTAGATACTCTATTTTTAGCAGCAATGCCCCTAGAACAGGCATTAAAGTTCGCCTCCAACAGCTCTTTGTTTCTTCCATGCCAACTCTGTGACTTTCACGATAAACTCATCCATTTTGCTCAGCAGATTGTGTTATACATTATCTCCATAATATCACTGTTACTTGCTTCTCTTTTTACTGCCATCCAGTAAGCTTTACCAGACTCTCCCTTTTCCCTCTCTTGCTTATAGATTTCTATTTAGATAAAGATTGCCCAAATGGCACTATGTATCAAAAACATATTTGTTTCTTCTAAAAAAAAGATCTACCCTTTCATTGCTATAATCTAGTCATAAGGTGGATCCCATTAAGTTTCACTGCTATGTATAAGATCGTACTGGCCATCTTGCATTAAGATTTGTAATTGACTTTATTATTAGGAACCAAAATGCCCAATGGCATATGGACCCCGGAAGCCATGATCATCATTTCTGCCTCACTTTCCTGTCATTGACACTTCCAAAGCTATTTTTCTTTCTATGACATAATTTGTCTTCTCTATAGTATCAGAACACTTTTCTCACTTTTCCTCCATTTTCAGCTAAAAGTCCTCTTCTGAACCAGATCAGCAAGTCTCCCAGACATATAAATTTTAATAAGCTATCATTATATTCATTCTGTCCCTGGCCAAGAGCCCAGAATTCCAATATCTCAAGTAGTTTTGGAATGATTTATTCTTAAGTCATGAGAGTTTTTTGGTAGCTCCCTAGAATGTTTTTGATTTGGAGCTGGAAAGAACCTGAGAGGTAATCTAGTCCAATCAGTTCATTTTATAACTGAGAAGACTGAGGACAAAAGAGAATAAATGACTCTATAAAATTTTGATATTAACTTAATCTGTATGATATTCTGGACTACCATCTTGGTTTCAATTTCTTTTCAAAGAGGAGATATCTTTTAATCTTGGTCTTGGATAAAAAAAATTCATGACTTGAAAGAAAAAGTATTGTATTGCATTGTGAAGATTCTGTAACATTCTCTCTCTGTCTCTGTCTCTCTGACTCTCTTTCTGTCTCTGTCTGTCTTTCTTTTACGTGGTCACCAGATTGGGGCACAGCAAATATTCAGCATACTCTTCCATGACATCCTTGAGGACATTTCAGCTCAACCATAATGGTAGGCAGAATTAACAAACTGGGCAAGGCTTGGGGTCATTCAATAAGCAATTCTACTGAACCCGCTATGGCTGTTTCAAAGTCTTTATGCTCCTAGTTTCACGAGTTCTTTGCCACAACCCTACTAGTAGTCTCAACCTCCCCAACTCCATTTTGTTCCAGCTTCTGAATTTGAATTGCATAGGATTCCTTCTGGCCCCATTTCTAAATCAATCCCCACCCATTTTGGCATTATTTCTTGAATTGCTACATCTGTTAGAATTTTGCTTAATAAGCAGAGTAACCTTCTAAGAATTAAGAGATGTTTAACAATGCAATTGACAGTGAAATAATGAGTTGAAAGCTTCTAAACTGAGGCTATAAAGTGACTCATCAGAGATGCCTACAATGGGTTTCTACACTGAGTGAGAGGTTGGGCCATTTAAGGTTCCTGACATCTCTGCTGTACAATGATTCTGCTAAGTATTATTCCAAAGCAAGGTCAACTTCATTAATTCCAAACAATCCAATCCAATACAACAAGCATTTATTAAGTTGATGCTAAATCTAATGCACTGTGCTAGGCCCTTAAACCAAGGTCAAAAAAGAAATAATACTTGCTGTCAAGGAGCTTACGTTCTAATTAGCAAATTGTGGGTTCTTCATTCGTAAGGCAATCTTCCTTATTCAACAGCTTTCATCATCTGAGCTACCTTCTCACTGTTCTCCCTGCTTCAAGCCTCTCCCCTCCAATCCATCTTCCACTCAACTGCCAAAGTGATGTTCCTAATGCACAGATTTGACTGTGTCACTATGCTACTGAATAAACTCCCATGGTACACCATTGTCTGTAGGATAAAATACAAAATCCTCTTTTTGACATTTTGAAGCCTTTGGCAACCTGGCTGGAATTTTATTATACAGTCTTCCTCTTTACAAACTCTACAGCCAGTCAAATTGACCAGAAAATGGTCATTTTATAAAACATTTGTGGTTTTTTTATTGTTGTTGTTGTTGTCTTGTTTACATTTTTATTCTTGAATGTCCTTGGGATGACTCTGTTGAGTTGGATGTTTTGATAAGCTTTGTTTAAATTGGTTTTATAATCCCTTGCTTCTCTTGGCTTTATGAGAAGATCCTGCTGGTAACTGTCCCCTCATCCTTCTTCATAAGATTTTACAAAGAAGTTTGTATTCTCTCCCAGTGTAGCCTCAAGCACTCATCTTTCTCCATCTGACAAATAAATCAGATGTGTGCTGAAAAAGATGCTTTTTGAGGAGTCTTTTGTTCTTGTGGTGGCAATTATTTTATATTGCTTTCAACTTCTAGATAAAAATTATTAGAATTGGTGCCAATGTCACTTTTGTTATCTATTTCTCATGTTTAATTTCAATTACTTGTTCTTCATTTGCATGTGAAGAAATGGAGGCATAGGGAATTTATCTGATTTGCTTAGCCTTGTATCACAGAATGATTAAGGGAGCAGAATCAGGGTTTGAACTTGGATATCTTGATTACAGGTCCAGTAGTCTTTACACTGTATTGATCTCTGGGAAAGAACTTGGACTATTAAGGGAAATTAATATTGTTATCTTCTGCCACTGTATAAATCTTAGAGGTTTGTTTGATGGTGGAGAACATAGTTTTGCTTTTTTGTTTTTATTTTTTTTCCTGGAGTGAATATAACTTTGCTTTTTGGCGTGCCTCCCAAGTCATATCCCACTCCCACCCTCAAGAACCAGATTTCTTTAATATCCACATATGTCCTATAGTGAGGTATTTTCAAGGCAACTTCTAAGAAAGGAATCTAAAAAGAACTCATATTCAGCCTGAGTTGAGCTCCCCAGCTATGACCTGCTCTGAACTGAATTCTCAGAAGTTGCCTTAGATTAGACAACAAAGTGAACAAAATAGGAATTATCTCTAAAAGTCTGGAGGAACTTTCCCAGTTCAGAGGTTCAGGGGTAAATTAATAATCTAAATAGCACTTGCATCATGTGATATAAGCGCTACCATATAAAATCTACTATTCAAATACAGTATTTATTAGTCAAATCTTGAAGTGTGTTTTCTATCTACACAATGTTTAAAAAGTATCTCCTCTTAAAAAAAAGAAACTATAACTGACTAGTGAAAATAAAGACAATTTCAAAATTCTACCAGTAACTTATCTTCTCTGCACCTTAGTTTCTCTGCCTATAAAATAATGGATTTAGATTAAAAAACTCAATTATCTATCTAGTTACTTAATTATTAGACTAAAAATTATCTATAAAATCCTTTCCATTTCTAAATCCCAAGACCCCATTATCCTAGGGTGATAAGGATTAAGGATAAATATGTAATATACAGACCTAGCAGAAGACAAAGTATCCTAAAGAACAAAGATTATATTTTCCTTCAAGTTACATGATCAAGAAACTATGCTTCCAAATTCAAAAAATTAGTACAACATAGCCCAAATTATTCATAATTGAATAATTACCTTATTTTATGAAGGAGCAACTGGTATTCTCCGTTACTCACATCTCAGGAAGAAGCATGGTACAGTTGGAGTCAGAACACTTAGCAAGTCCTAGTTCTGTGATTATTTTCTATGTGACTTTGGGTTAATTATTGAACCACTCTGGACCTCACTTTCCACATTAGTAAAATGATCAGGCTGAACTAAATGACATCTTCGGTCCTTCCAGCTATAAACTGTGATCTTAATGACATTGCAAGAAGTCACATGTAAAATTTAAAAAGGGCAGATAAAAGCATAATAAATTAAAGCAAACATCCATTATTGCTAACTTCCAGCTATGAAATTCCATAATTCTATGCCCCTGCAAATCAAAATGTGCATAAGAGCATCCTACTATGTGGAAGAGCATACATTAATTTCCAGACTAATAATAATAAATTTTAATATATTGGTTAACATGCAGTGATGAATTGGTAAGTAAATTCCTTCTATAACACCCATCTCAATATTCTTGACTTTGCAATTATTAACAGAAATGAGAGCTTTGTCAAAAAAAGAAATATGGTTAGAGGGACAGTAAATCAGTTAATGAAGCTAGGAGTGGGCATGGGGGTATGAGTTGGGATTCCATTCTGCTCATTAATAGACCCACCTCACACCAGGATGGTTCTTTTATGAGTCTACCTGCTCTCATTTCTCTGCTCTCCTTCTAGAATGAAGTAGAGAAGGACAGGAGACTGAAGGGGTCATTATAATGATCAGGATCAGAGGGTAAAACCTGTTCAGTAACACGATACTTATGACTGCCTGGGGTAGAGAAAGAAAGAAGGTACAGCTGATGCCTAGCCCTCATTTCTTTTCTTTTCCTACTTTTAGGCCTGGTTTAGATACTATCCTACTTCTCCAAAGCCATGAACTATTTAGTCAGTTGGTCACACAACAAGCATTTTTTGAGAACTCACCCTATTCCAGGCCTGGCACTAAGCACTGAGGATTCAAAGAAAGTGAGACCCAGTGCTTGCCCTCAGAAGAAGGGGAAACATGTAAATAACCGGGTACGTTCAAGATACATATAAAGTAGACATAAGATTATCTCAGAGGTGAAGGCACTTGTAACTTGAGAATCAAGGAAAGACCTCTTGCAGCAGGCTGGATGTGAACACAGTTTAGAGGAGGAAGCCAAAGAAACTAAGAGGCAGAGGGAAGGACTGAGAACCTTCTAGACAAGGGGAAACAGCAAGAGAAAAATCATGGAGATGGGAGATGAAGTGGTGTGTGTGAGGAGCAACAAACAGGCTGATGGAGATGGATTGTTGAGTGTGATAAGACTCCATAATAATAAAGTAGAAAGAAGTCAGGTTTTGAAAAACTATGTCTGCCAGACAGAGGACTTTATGTCTGATCCTAGGATCTAGAGATGAGAGAAAGTCAATGGATTCTACAGCTAATGGTTGGCATTTCTAGAGATAGAGTTTTAAGGTTTATAAAGCCCTATGCATGTTGTTTCATTTGATATTCATGGAGTAAGGGATAATATGATCACACCTACAATTTAGGAAAATCATAATAGCAGTGAAGTGGAGAATGAATTGGAATGGGGAGAGACTTGAAACGAGAGAGAGACCAACCAAAAGTCTATTAGAGCAGCCCAAGAGTGAGGTGAGGGATGAGCATAGTGGCTGTGTAAGTGGAGAGGGGACGTATATGAGGGATCTTATAAAGGTAGAAATGACAAGACAACAAGAGATTGGATAGGTAAGATAAATATGAGTGAGGAGCAATGGATGACACCAAGGTTGAAGGCCTGGGTGACTAGGAGAATGGTGATACTCTTGATAATAATAGTAAAGTTAGGAAGAATGGAGGGTTGGTGGAGATTTGGAGAGGCGTAGATAAGGAGTTCTATTGCAGATATGTTGAGTTTGAAATGCCCACAAAATAACCAGATTGATATGTCCAAAAGACAGTTGGTGATACAGGAACTCAGGAGAGAGATGAGACAGGTAACATAAATCTTGGAATCATCTACATAGAGATGAACCTTGAGCCCATTGGAGTGTACAAAATCACCAAGTGAGATAATAGGTCCTGTACAGAGCCTTGGAGGACACCATGATTATTGGGCATGATTGATGAGTGGTCAGAAAAATGGGATAACCAGAAGAATAGTGTCACACAAACCTAGAGAGAGCATCCATGAGGACAAGGTAATAAATTGTGTTAAATGTTGTAGTGAGGTCACCAATGATGAAAACCGAAAAAAGCCCATTTGAATTGCCAATTAAGAAGTCATTGATGATTTTAGAGAGGGTGTTTCATTTAAATGATGAAGTCAGAAGCCAGATTATAGAAGGTTTAAAAGGGAGATGAGGTGGAGGTACTTTGCTTGTACAGATAGATCTTTCAATTTGTTTAGCTGAAAAGAGGAGAAATAGGAAATGATACCTGTCAGAAATGGTCAGATCAAATGAGGGTTTGTGTTTTTTAAGTTATGGGGGCAAGATGGGTATGTTTGTAGTCAGCAGGAAAGAGGCCAATAGAGATGGAAGATTAGAATGGGGGCAGGCTGATAGTGAAGGTAAACTTCTGAAACAGATGAGAAGGGATGAAATTAAGGGTATATATACCTAGAGGGTGGCCTTGGCAAAGAAAAGGGCCACCTGATTAATATGTATATATATATATATATATATATATATATATACACACACACATGTATACATATATATAATGTATATGTGTATATGATATAATGAGGGAATATAAGGTTATATTATAATAAAATAACATAAGGATATAATGAGGGAAGCTTTCTGAGTGATGTGAGAAGAGGAGGGAAGGAATAGAAAGATTGTTTTAGTGCAATGAGAGCCCAGTTGAGATTAAATAACATAAAATTATAGTGGACCCAATCAGCATAGTTTCATGATTTTCTCAATCTCCATTCAGCAACATGTGAATAGAAGCAAAAAAGATGGATGATGGGATTAATCTTGGGCAAGACATGATCAGGGATAAGAGATGAAGTTGTAGAAGTTAGTGTTGAGTTGTTTCACTGAGAAGCTGAGATAGGGAAAGGAGGAAGAATGTAGATAGTAGAGGTTATGACCCACTGAGGGGCAGAGGGAAGGAGGTCACCATGAGGATGAAGAACAGGGTAAAGATTTGTAAGTCATAGGGAAAGATGGAATGATAGGAGATTATGATCAGCTACGGCAATTTGGGGGTTCATGAATATGGAAGAAGAACAACTGTGGGTAATAGCAAGATCGAGGGAATGAACATTTCCATGTGTAACTAAGATGGCAACAGAAGAGTAGATGATGGAAACTCAATAGATCGAAGAAATGGGAAATTAGGGTATCTGAGGAAGCATCAATATGTCCTCTAGTATAAGGATATTGGAGTAGAGAGAAAGACTGTGATCTAGACACAGAAATCATCAAGGAAGGTGAGAGAATGACCTGGGAGGATACTCCAGGGTCTTTTCAGCTTCAATAAATTCTCCACAATCTCTCTCCACTTCAATAGCTTCCATGGCTGCATCAAGACGCTAATGAAGATTGATTGAACTGGGTTCTGAGGGACCTAATCTCATTACTAATAAAAGAAGATGAATCCTGAACTTTCCCATACTGCCTAGATATTAAATACGGCTTATGCTGATTAAGCACTGGCAAGGTTAATTAAGAGAGGATTCCAGGGGAATATGACGCACTCACAGGACAATAGTCTGCTACTACTAAACAGGAAAAGGGAAATGAAGGCATCTATCAAAATTAAACCAGAGCAGAGTCACGGCAGCTTGAGAGATCAAAATGTAAACAGGGCATTTATTGGCTGTTCTCAGCTGATGAGATGTCCTCTCTCCTAAAGCAGAACTGGTTTTCTCCCTCAGAGAAAGACCCACACCAGCACAGGTACCAGTACCAGCACCAGTACCAGCACCAGCATCAGCACTGGCCTTGGCATTTGGGATCCGTTTTGCTGAAATTTGAAGAGAAAGGGGTTACACAGGTGATCTGTTTTCCCTCTGGAGTAGAACTACCTTTAAGCCTGCCTCATGTGAAAAATTGGCTGGAGGTTTAAGAAAATAAAAGAAATTGTTTTAAGGAATTAAGGTCAATGAACTAAGAGCCCTTTCAGTTCTAACATTCTGAGACTATGATTTAGAATGTGATTATGGCTTAATAAACTGAGGTTCTATTGAATCAGCAGAGGAAAAACAAATCTCAAAGTCCGGGGATTGCCTCAGATTTCTGCCCCACTACGGCTAATTCTGATATTGTCATAATTTGTGTGATGTTTGGGGGCTAAACAACTTGGTTATAGCCCCATTTTCAAAGAATCCTAGAGAGAAAAGAAACTTCATACTTAGCAAAGATATTGCAGTGAGAGAAAACATTCTAGAATATTCTGGCACATAAACTGTTCCAGACAACCTCAACATCTGCCTGAAGCAGCTGGTGACTCAATGGATAGAATGCTGGGTGAGTCAAGAAGACATGAGTTCAAATCCAGCCTCAGACACTTTGTGTGTGACCCTGGACAAAGTAACTAGGTGGAGCAGTGGTATTTGGGCTTCTCACTTTTCCAACCATACTTCCTGTGATTCAATAATAGTTTCATCATCATCATCATCATCATCATCATCATCATCACCACCATCACCCATCATCATTATCATGGCAGCTAGGTGGTTTGGTAGATAGAGCACTTGGCCTGGAGTCAGAAAGACCTGAGTTCAAATCCAGCCTCAGTAACTTGCTAGCTGTGTAACCCTAGACAAGTCATTTAACCCTGTTTACCTCAAATCCCTCTTCTGTAAAACGAGCTACAGAAGGAAATGACAAACCACTTCAGTATCTTTGCTAAGAAAACCCCAAATAGTCAGACAACAATAAAACTTAGCGTTTGTGAAAATGTGTGCATTTATTATCTCATCTGGGGTCACAAAAAGTCGGATACAACAGAAAACAACTAAACAACACTTGCTCTTTGTCAGCCTCAGTTTCCTCACCAGCAAAATGGAGAGAATAATAGTACCTATCTCCCAGTATCAAAGGAGATAACAATTGTAAAGTGCTTAGCACAGTGCCTGGTACTTAATAGGTGGTACATAAATACTTATTCCCTGTACTCCTTTCCTGATTTTTACAAAATCCTCAATTTTTTTAGAAATCCTTCTTTTGATTTAAGAAATCAAATGTACTGCCTCTGGGGAGAGTGAGATAGCAGGAAGATCTGGGCCAAGTAAAGGACCTTCTTCCTTAAGGGCCCTTCATTCAGAATCTCTTATAATTCTAAAATTTGAGAAATAGAAGCTGTGCAATAGAGACACATGAATAACTGAATGAATAGTCCTTCCCTACCACCGTGCAGAGGGTTCACTGTTGATCCATACTATCCCAGCCTTCTGGCATACGAAGGCTACTTTGATACCATGAAATCTCACATAGGATGCTAATACAAAATAAAACCACTATACCTTCATAAGAACATATGATTCCTTTAAGTATTTCAAAATGAAATGAGCTCAACCAGACCCAACTTTACCCCTAAACTGATAAAAATTCAATTAAAGACATCTATATAAGCTTATTAAACTATTTTTCTAATTAAATTTACAAATAAATGCAGCTATTTGGCTACTGACCATCATTCTGTTAGTAGGCAAACATCCCGAGCACTAAAGATTCATCATATTCTATTATGGAAAAAAGCTTTGATAACTTCTTAAGAGTTAAGAATAAAAAGAAGAGCTTTCTAATCTATAAAATAGAAGAGGAAATAAAATTCAAACTCATATCAACAAAGGAAATAAGTTAATATGGTGTTTTTTCTTGTTTTTATTAATTTTGTGTTTGTATTTATTTATATGATTTATTAAATCATACTATTAAATAATTGCCATTATTTTATTTATTAATATTGTATTTTTATTAATTTTTTCCACTGACAAACATTTATTTTCTCTCCTTCCCCACCCAACCCTCCCCACTGGAAGAAAAAAAGAAAAAAAAACCAAAATCCTCATTACAAATATACATTGGCCGTAAGTCTCAAAGTCAATATGTTCTTAATGGTTAACAGTGAAAATGCTATTTTGGATTATTGATTTAAAAGCAAGTAAACCATTGAAAATGAGCTTGAAAAATTACACCAAAAAGAGCATTTAAAGAGGTATTATTTGCATCCCCTCCCTTTGAAACTTTCCATTTAATTTCTACCAGTATCTTTAGCATCCTCTATTCCATTCCATTCCAAGTATCATGGAAAGATTCACAGGTAACCTATTGTTGTTCAATTGTTTTCAGTCCTGTCCAACTCTTCGTGACCCCATTTGGCAAAAATACTAAAGTGGTTCGCTGTTTCCTTCTCCAGCTTATTTTACAGATAAGGAAACTGAGGCATCTTGCCCAGGGTCACACAGCTAGTGAATGTCTCAGGCTGTATTTGAACTCAGGAAGATGAGTCTTCCTGACTCTAGGCTCTTCACTCTTTCCACTGTGCCACCTAGCTGCCCCCTCCAATAACCTAATTTATAATTTTACCAATTTAATCTAAGATTTTTCGTATTTCTTTTTACAGATTCATCAAGTTCCACAGAACCTTGAGGGTATTTTAGTTTTCAAGTCGACTTGTTCTGGATGTATTGGTGAAATTACTGTTTTAATTTTTCCTCATAGACTAAGTTAATCTAAAAATATTAATTGTGAATCCAATTCCTTTCTTTTTCTCTCTCCAAATTATAGGTTTTACCTTCACTCTGGAGGAGTGCATTTATTCCCAAGTATAGTTAAGGCCCCCACGAGAAAGCAGAAGTACAAATGTTGCTACCTACTGATTAAAAGTTGACTCAATTCACGTTACCATAACCTAGATAAAATTATATCTTAAAAAGATATGTTTCATTTCAGCTTCCAAATAGACATTATGGAAACCTGGTGGAATAAGACATAGTATTCAAATCAGGTTTCAGGAGGGTATCAATAAAGGATAGGGGCTAGATCCATTGGTATAAGAGATTCCCTGGTGAGGAAACTCCCCCTGCCAACAAAGGTCAATGCCTTCTATGTAGCTTAAAGTCCTAGAAAGTTGTTCAGAGCAATGGTTCTCCAGCTTTTCCACCTCAAGATACCTTTACCTGCTTAAAAATTCTTGAGGACACTAAAGAACTCACACTCAGCCCCACAGTTAGATCACAACTGCCCTATGACTTAGCTTATTTTGAGAGCTGTAGACAAGAGACAATGGTGGCATAGTGGAGAGAGATCTGACCTTGAAATCAAGAGGCTCTGGATTCAAATCCTGCCTCTGACACAGATCGGCTATGAGACTCTGGGTAGGTTAATTAACCTTCAGTGCTCTAGGTGACTCTCAGGGACTATAAGTTGAAGAGAAGGTTCAAATCTGCATTAACAAGACATATTTTTTCACCAAGCAGTTCCCTATATTCATAAAGCAATTCCCTATATTCATAAAATCACAAGTCATAGCCAAAAATGTTCACCATCCTAGGGCTGGCACATAAGGAGTCAACTAAGTGGCATAGTGGAGAGAGTGCCACGTCTGAAGTCAGGAAGTCCTGAGTTCAAATCTAGCCTTAGGCATTTACTAGCTGAATGACTCTGGGAAAGTTTGTTTGCCTCAGTTTCCTCAACCCTAAAATGGGGATAATAAAAGCACCTATCTTGCAGTTGATATTTGTAAAATGCTTAGCACAGCACCTATTAATGTTTCCTTCCTTCCTTCTTTCCTTTCTTTCTTCCTTCTTTCCTTTTATTCTTCCTCTCTGAACTTAGCTAATATGTAACTAACTACAGAAATAGAGTTGGTTTTTTTTTTACAAGTCTTGTAAGACTTCCCAGCTTGATAGGAACAACCAATGGTAATCATTCTATTTGCATAGACTTTTAAATTGTTGTTATTGTTTAGTCGTTTCAGTCCTGTGCAACTCTTCCTGACATCATTTGGGAGTTTTCTTGGCAAAGATACTGGAACACTTTTCCATTTCCTCCTCCAGCTCATTTTTACAGATGAGGAAACTGAGGCAAACAGGGTTAAGTGACTTGCTCAGAGTCATATAGCTAGTAAGTGTCTGAGGCTGGATTTGAACTTATGAAGATGAGTCTTTATGATTTCAAACCCAGTGCTCTACCTATCCACTGAGCCACCTAGCTGCCTTCAGACTTTTAAAACACACAGCCATAAATCATCTGAGTAATACTTCAGTAGAAACTATTACAATCGTTAATAATAAAGTCATCTTTCCTTAAATATGGATCTCTCTCTCTCTTTCTCTCTCCCTCTCTCTCTCCCCTGTCCCCCCCTCTCTCCCTCCGTCCCTCCTTATCCCCAACATGTGTGTATATTTTTCCCCTTTATTATCATTTTCCATCAAACCTTAAATATGTGTATTTCTGTGGGTTCAGGTACTCTTTTCCACCTGACTAGATTGTGGGCTTTCTATCACTTTGTATATAACCTTTAAGAGTTATTTTAGCTGAAAGATACATCATCTTGTGGTCAACCTAGTGATGAGTGTCTCTGACTTCAGGCAGACTGGTTCTCAGTCAGCAGGCATAAAATCCATCACCAGGACACAAACTGAAACCTTTCCGACTTGGTAGAACCTATAAGCACTTGCACTCAATTGGCATAGCTTTGGAGAACTCCAGGTTCCCTCTGTGCCATGAGGACTATTGTTAGAAGGATTTAGTAGAGATGGCTATACTGTGTTGTATCTAAACAGTATCCCTTTTTATGGGGGGGGTCATTCTATGAAGGTGTTACTTTTTTTCTCAGGCAATTGGGGTTAAGTGACTTGCCCAGGGTCACACAGCTAGTAAGTGTCAAGTGTCTAAAGCTGGATTTGAACTCTGGTCCTCCTGAGCTCTATCCACTGTGCCACCTACCTGTCCCTGAGTTTTAAACCACGAGGGTTTTATGATTTCTGAAACCTTGACTGCCGCCCTCCCCTTGACTGATCAATAGAGCTAAGAATATCCATCAGCTATTACATTTCAAATCAATATTCTTTTCTAATTTAAGCCATTCAACAAATGTTAAAGTTCTTCTAAATACAAGAAGCAAACGATTGAGAGAATGTAATCAATTCTCTGTCAAAGGTGCTTTCATTTCCTGGCCTGAAGCTCATCCCACACACTACTCTGCTTCTCCCCCCTCTCAAACCCCTGTTATTACCCTCCTGTCTTGGAGGGGTGGGGTGGTGGGAGAAGGGATGAAAATGATATGATGAAAAATGAATGATGTAAAGTAGCAATGCTGTGGCTTATTGACAGAGTCTTTGATGGGATAGAAAAGTTGACATCAATAGCAAAAGTGAAAGTTTTAAATTATCCGTGGGTTTTTCCTTGTCTGGGCTATGACATCTCTCAGTTAACCCAGATAAATGATACTCACAGTTTGCAAAGATTTCATGAGATATTTGATACAGAGACCTATCCTTCCTGGAAAATTATTTTAGTCTCAGAGATAATCACTGTCACATAGACTGAAAACTGTCCTAGGTGATTAAGAAGAATGATAAATGGCATTTAGTCCTATTTTAGGAGAGGCAGAGTGCTCTGGAAGGTATTTCAGTGATAGACTGAATTTCATTTCATATTTGTCAGGTAATTGAAAAAAAAAAGGAATTGATAAAGTTAGGCTTAGCCATTGCTGTATATTTTAAACACTATCCAGGACAGGTTTTAAAGGGTGTAACTGTGCTTTTGTCTTTTTCTTGAAAAAAGTATTCTGTATTCTAACAGGGGAATAGTATCTCTGGATATTTTTCATCGTGTATTCTCCCTTTTAAAAACTATTAATTCTGCTATTTCTTTAACATCATAACAATGTAACTTACATAACAAGTGAGTACAATCCTCAATTATTCTATTCCTCTTAAAGCTCATGAATAGAAAATGTTTATAGATGGCTAATTTTCTCTTAGATTTAATTTAGCCAAACTAAAAGCTCCCTCGGTTATAATAAATGAAACCTTTTATTACAATGAAAATTAACTTCTTCTTTGTTATCATTTAGCAGTCAACCTATCATACTCTATTTTTTAACACAATTTTTCTTGATAAATCAGTCCCTCAGATATCTAAATATTTAAGGGGATAGCTTTTTTTTTTTTGCTTTTTGGTGAGGCAATTGGGGTTAAGTGACTTGTCCAGGGTCACACTGCTAGTAAGTGTTAACTATCTGAGGCCAGATTTGAAGTCAGGTCCTCCTGACTCCAAGGCTGGATTTCTATTCACTGTCCCACCTAGCTGCCCCTAGGGGGAAAATCAGTTCAATTGGTCCACTTCTTAGCGCTCACAAATGAAGGCAATAACTTATGAATGATCCTACCATGGGCAACCAGAGGAACTCCAACTTCTGTGATCGGTGATAAAACCTCAGCATATAAAGCCAATATTCAGATCAATCAAGCTTCTTACTTGGTCCTGACAAGACTAGAATAACCTTGTTCCATCCACTAGTCTATACGGATAAAATCTTAGCGCTGAAGGGAATCTAAAACAAACCAATTAAATGGGCACCTGTACAGTAATTTTTTCTACAAAGTCCTCAACAAGCCAACCGACCTTTGCTAGAAAACCTCTACAGAGAGATCTTGCTACTTTCTAGAGCAGGCCATTTAGTTTTTAGATAATTAATTGTTAGGATTTTTTTTCTTACATCAAACCTAAATCTGCCTCCCTACAAACACTACCTAGTGATTCTAATTGCTCCCTCTAGACCCTAGCAGAGCAAATCTAATCCCTCTTCCATAAGAAGGCCATTCAAATATTAGAAAACTGCTATCCTACTTCTCCTAAAACATGTCTTCTTCAGGCTGATCACATTGAGTTCCTTCAACCAATCTTTGTATGACATGGTCTCAAGGACACTCATCTTCCCGGTGTATGCAATGTAACTTGTCAACAGCCTTTTTAAAACAAGGAGCCCAGAAATGAATATTTCTTTATCTTCCAAACATAGGTATGTTCATATGGGATGTTTGTACCTGACCTGTGGTAGAGCCTTCCAAGCTCATATTGGTCTGATCAGCCATAGTCAGACACATTGTACATTGACCCCAACATAGTGATGTCATTTTTGTCCTCTTCAAGTATGAAGAATAACAAACAACCATGGGCTGAGCAAGACAGAGTATATGATACTAAGAGCCTCCAGTCCACTCAATATCACTGAAGTCAATAAAATCACACAATGAAGCCTTGCATGAATTCTATACTATAGCAATTCAATGATCCTGATGGTTAAGGCAAAAGTATATCTATATCTGTCTATGTGCTACTAAATACACACACCTATATAAACATATATTAAAATAATAATAATAATGTATAAATTGTGTTTAGCTTTGGTTTAATAGTCTATTCGATACTGCTCAGACGTACAACGATCATTTGAAACTGAGAAATTTTAAGATTCTAATTAGAAAACTAGTATGAATGGCCTTCCAATGCATAAATCATGGGAATAGATGTAGGAGAAACTATTTTGATATCAACAAGACACTAAAAAACAAACAAAACTCCATAAGTTTAGTGCAGAGCTTTGTCAGGAAAAAAATCAAGAGGTGTTTAACAAACAATCAAACTTTTCAATGATATTTCAACAGATGGGAACATTCCCAAAGACTTGTAAACCCAAGTGTTGTCCAAATATGAAAAAAAGTGACTCTAACAGGTTTGTATTTCTCTTTAACTAAGATATGGGTTTGTTCATCTCCACATTAAAAGAATATATAGCAAAATTGGAAAATAATTGTTTATTTCCATACAGTGATTCGTTGTTTACAAAATGCTTTCCTCATAAAAGTAGTATGAGTATTATTCCTATTTCAAAGAAAAAAAATAAACTGAGGCTCAGAGAGTTTAGGTAACTTCCTTTACCTCTCTGGACTTTATTTTCCTTATCTATATAATGAAGGGAATGGATTTAATGAAATCCTTGATCTCTTCTAGTTCTCAATCCATGGTCCTATGACATGCCCTTGATCATGTGGGTTAATGTGTAGTAAAGCCAAGATTTGAACTTACACCCCCTGAAAATAAGCCCTTTCCACTATATCTTGCAATAGATGATTTTCATTATAACTTAAAAAGATTTTCGATTTATCATGACCAATCACCTGGCAGATAATTCCATATAAATTAAGACCTTTACATTTCATGCACAAAGTATTATCTAATTTGCAGGAGGTTTTACAATTTACTTATTAAATGCTAGGGCTGACATTGATTTAAATAATTAAGATGCTTCTATTATTCGGGATGTTATTTTTCTTTCATTCTATGCTATCAGAGTGATTGAAATAGGTGTTAATTAACTGAGGAAAGCAAAATATAATTTTATTTTAGGCAGCAAATGTTCAAGAATTCTAGGAAATACTACTAGGAATTGATGTTCAAATAATGGTGGCATTGAGATTTGCAGATTTTAGATTCTATCATGATGCCGACCAATTATGATTTATCTTAAGACTAATTAAAAGAGCCGACTTGGATCAGCGAATTTAGAGTTGAAGGTAACATATGCAAGATAAATACTTCAATGGCTAACCAGTCATTGAATTCTAATGAAAAGGGGGCTTTTCTTTAAATGAATTAGCTTGGAAACACATTGAAAGGGAAGTTATAGATACTATTGTCCCTCCTCCCCCCAAAAAGAAGAAAAGAAATAAAAGAGGGACATTGAAGCTCGAAAACACACAAAAGGGAACAGATTGAAGGAACACAGACAAGGAGGACAGCTTTGAAAGTAGCTAGATAAATATATGCCCATATGAATGTGTGAATATATGCACGTATGTACATGCACACACACATATGTATTCACACACATGTGTAGATGTATGTACATGTGTATGTATGTATATGCATACATGTATGTGTATATGTTTAAAGCAAAGTGTATATAATAGCAATTTGCTGTTTCATATATAATCCTCTTTTTTGTTCTATTTTGTATATGGAAATATTCTTTTTTGGAAATATTCTTGAGGGAGAGAAGTGCTTCAAATTTTTTTTAAAAGGTCAAAAAATTTCAAAACAAGAAAAAGAAAGGAAAACTTCACCTGGATAACACCAATACATTCTTCACCTCTACACTAAACACACAGGACAAATGGCAGAGCAACCTAATGTCCCAAAATATTGCTAGTTTCAACACATCCATGACAGAAATGCTTTTGATTAAGTGCAGATCTGTCAAAGGTAGTTGGACAAAGTCACCTCATCACAGCAATCAAGTAGTTATAAATGATACAAAGGGGAGGTAAGTAAAAGCAATGGAGAGAGAAATGAAGAGGGCACAGTTACTGAAGTTATAATATTTACAAATTAAGCACTCTATTGTAATGTTAGAATTCCATATTAAGCCTCCAACACAGTTACTTGGGGGAAAGGGAGAGGATTTGAAAATTTGATAATTCATTGCAATGAGAGTTCAAAAGGTATTTTATAATTAATATTAATAATTAACATTATGATGTCTTCTATTATTGTAAGTATTAATATTTAAGTAATTTATGATATTTAATCTTAATTATACAAATATCTACAGATAGAGTCAGTCCACAAAGTTTAATCATACCACCCAAATGCAAAGGAAGTATTAATAACACACTAGATGAAAATATTTGCTTTGCTGGCCTGTTCTCTACTTTCTCTTTGAACATCAAAGAGGCAGACATTAAACTGTTGTTTTTGTGTTTTTTTTTAAAGTACTACTCAAGACTAGAGCATTTAAAGGTGGCCTCTCTCCTACAATCACATCAAAGGATACAGTAAACAAGTTGCTCTGACATTCTGTGTGGCAGATTGGCACAGGAGGCCTCTTTCCTGATCCCTCAGGTGCTCCTTCGCGGTAAGGTCACCTTGATTCTTCTTTCCATGACTTTTGTACCTATCTGTATATATGTCCCTATCGGGACATAAGCTCCTAGAGGCCAGGACTATTTTATGTTTTTATTTGCATCTCTAGTGCCTGGAACAATTGTTCATTGATTGATTGTAGTAGAAAAAGTACTGGACTTGGGACCTGGAGATCTGGGTTTGAATCCCACTGTGATACTTACTACTGATGATTTAGCCATGGAAAAGTCACTCAGAGGCCTCACTGAACCTTAGCTTCTTTGTCAGTAAAATGGGAGAATTCACATGGCCCTTCTGACCTCAAAGGGTTGTTGTGGGGAACATGCTTAAAAAACTTTAAAATGCTATATAAATATAAGCCAATATTATTGTTATAAAATTAGTTATAGGTTCTTTTTAGTATCTGCAAGACATCGGCCCAAATTCCTCACCAATGAAGAACAACATGAAAATTGTACACATTGTTTTAGATGCTATTTTTCATTATATTCAGAAAGAAAAAAATTAAAAATAAAAAGTTAAAAAGCAGACATCACTATTTTCTGCTAATAACCCCATTGTCCTGGCCTTCACTTAGCTCTGGGCACTCTGGGCATCACCCTTGAATCTCTCCACCTTGCTATTCCAGTACTGACATGGAATATTTCGAATTTTTTTTAAATTGTATTTTTATTTTCTTAATTATTTTTTGATAAGTACACTTTAAAGTTTATATTATATATACGCTTAGTATACTGTCTAACATATGATGGGAAATAGATAAATGGCTGTTGATTGATAATTAAATTGTGTGTATATATAACATATATAATTAATTTATTCATTCCACCTCTTCATTTAATTGAATTGATTATTTTTAAATACAATTACATTTTTAGTTATTGAGGGTTCAAGTGCAAAGGGTATGGCATTCAGAGTCAGAGGACATGAGGTCAAATCCTAGCTCTGACACATATTAACTGTGTGATTGTTGGACAAGTCACTTTAATCTCAGTTGCTTCATCTGTAAAATGAGAGGGTTGGATTTGATATCTAATGTGTTTTCCAGCTCTAAATCAATGATCTCATGAACCTAACTTAAATAAAACAACTGTCCAGGCCTAGATTTTAATGACTATGGCAAAAGGGGTGGAGCATTTTCTCAGGGGTTTCCAAGAGGCAGAAAAAATGATAGATCTGTAGTCCTCAGACTTGGGTTCAAATCTTGGACATTTACTACCAAGGGATGTTGTGCAAGTCACTTAACTATTCTGAGCCTCAGTTTCCTCATCTATAAACTGAGGGAATTGAACCAGATGACATGCTCCCTCCAAATCTAAATGTAGATTGTTAATTCAGTAACACTTTACCACCTTCTGGACTGACAGACCACATTTGCTAGCTAACACTGATGCTTCCGTGCCAGGCTGGTATCACTCAGTTTGGCTGACATTTATGCCACCAGTTTAATCTTAACTTCCTTTTTAGTGTAGATCTGAAATGATGACCATTCTTTTTTTTTTTATAAATACATATATTTTTTAAAAACTCCTGAAGACTTTCCAGATAGTACTTGATTCTTTAAGTATGGCCAAGAAGAAAGCAAATGTTGCTGGAGCTAATTAGGTAGTTTCCACTGGGTCCTATTTTTTTTAAAGCTTTCATCTTTGTGAAATTTTCCACTGACATCAAGGAGTTCAGTTCCACATGCTGAAGACAGGACATGGAAATTTTTCATCAGATTTAATCTCTAAGGTGCCAACTAGCTCAGAAAGTCTACAATTCTAATATTTTAATCAGCTTTTCAGATCTATTGAAATAAAAATTAGCCCTTCCCAAATAATCATCATCTAAGCATAACACCATTAACAAGGACAACCAGAAGCAACTATAGATTTTCCCAGTTTTAAGAAATTATTTTCACCCAATACTAGGCAATGAAGAGGAGCTTTCCCCTTCTCCCTTCTCTGCTCTTTGACCAAATAAAAATAGGCTAATCCACTCTCCACAGTTCAGGAAAATGAACAACCCCTGAAACACGTATCTCTTGCTTGTGCTTCCATTTAATTTATAGGATCCTCAATTTAGAGCTGAAGGGCCCTTAGAGAGTAGAGCCAGGACTTAAACTGAGATCTTCTGATGCTAAATCCATCATTCTTCCCACTCCACCGCACCATCTCTCAATAGCATCCTCCCTTTGCTTAATGTGATAATTGAAATCAACAGTTCAACAAATGTGTAAAGCATCTACTTTGTCTGATTCACTGGACTAGATGCTGCTGGTATAACGCATAGTCTCTGCCCTCACAGAGCTTATAATCTAAGAAAGGGATAAGATAGGATACTCTAATAAAAATAATACTATGGAAAACCAATAGCAGCAGTCCAATGAAAACAGTGTTAGAGATCTGAAGCAAAAGAGATCCCTTATAACTGGGGGAAAGGAGTAAGAGGGAAGGGAAGGGTCTTCATGGAGTAGATTATATTACTGGACCTGGAAGGAGTTCAGCAGGTAGAGATGGGGGGATTAAGACTCTGCAGGTATGGGGAAAGAAGAAAAAGACAGAACAAGTTTAAAAATAGAATTTTCTGGAATTTAAAATTCCTGAAGGCCATGTTGGAAAACAGTATTTAGAGCTGGAAGGTAAGTTAGAGGTTATCCAGCCCAACTTTGTGATTTTTAGATAAAACCCAGAGAAAGTAAGTTACTTGCCCAAGGTCACATGGGCTACAAACAAAGTGAAAACTTGAATCCAAGTTTTTTGACTCCAAATCCAAGAACAGTAACTGACCAGATGAGGAAGATAAGTTGGCACCAGGTTGTACATGCCATCTGGAAACAATCTGCATTTTATTCAATGGGCAATGGGGAAACCCTAAAGGGGGTTCAATACTTAATATCCAATTACCATTGGCCAACTTTCTCATAATAATCAATAAATTTTTAAAATGACAATCAAGACAAGGTCTTTTTTTTTAAAACTTAACTGAATGACCTAAAGGACTACTTACTTTCTACTAATTATTACCTACATGATATGTGAAATTTAACCAATTTAACATTGGTTAAATATTTTTCTTAGGAAAAAGATTCTTCCCAAGGAATGAGATGTAGAATTTTGTACCTAGGAATACTTATTGGGAAATGTCCTGACTAAGGCATATTCAAAACTGACTTTTCAGGATGAAACAAGAAAGGAAAAAGTATCATTTTATCCATTAAAGAATAATTAGGGAAGCATAATTTTCTAACTTGAAAGACCTTCTTTATTTTATAGAAATTGTGGCATTTTTACAGAATTTTTACAGTTTTACAGAAATTTTAAAGAAATTGTGGCAGCAAAATGTTAAATGAAAGTGACTTATCCAAGATTGCACAGTTATTGAAAGGTAAAGTCATGGCTAGAAAGTGTGATGGATGAAAAACAATAGGAAAAACACATTCTGGCATGGATGCTTTTTTTCCCTCCTAAAGCAGGAAAGTGCTACATGCATTATTATTATATCTATAGAAATTAACTGTCTATAACTGAATAAGTAAGTTCTGTAGAAACATTCTAATAAATAACAAATCTTATTCTATTTGCTTAAACATTCCTCCAGTACTTAGCGCAGTGCCTGACACATAGTAGGCACTTAATAAATGTTTATTGATTGACTGATATTCAAATATCTTTCACTTTGTATCTATTTCCTTTCTTACTCCACTCTGCATCTGCTGCCCTGCCTGGTTTCACCTCCAGGGAACAAGATGCCCCAACCAGGTTGAGCTCATCACCTCTAATCTCTCTTCAAGCTGCTAACTCAAGTCTTGATTGACACCACCTCCCTCAGCCTCCTCTCCCCTCTGATTGGAGGGCTGAGTACCAAGCTCCTCCCAATGCCTTCCTTTAAGGCAGAAACTGGATGTTTTGGCTTGCTCCACTCTATATCTATTCTAGCTTTTTGTTTGTTTGTTTATTTTGGGGGGTTTTTTTGGTGAGGCAATCAGGGTTAAGTGACTTGTCCAGGGTCACACAGTTAGGTAAGTGTCAAGTGTCTGAGGCCACATTTGAACTCAGGTCCTCCTGACTCCAAGGCTGGAGCTCTATCCACTGCACCGCCTAGCTGCTCCTCTCCATCTGGTTTTAACTCCACAAAACAAAATGCCCCGATCTGGGATCTCTTCCTTTCCTGCCTCCTTGGTGTGTTGTCTCTCTCTGTTAAATTATAAGTTCCTTGAGGGCAGGGATTGTCTTTTTACTAATGGTATCCCTAGTGCTTAGCACAGTGCCTGGCACATGGTAGGTGCTTAATAAATGTTTGCTGGATTTGTATTGAACTTTATGGAAGAATTGTGATCCAGAAAAGTTGGTTACAAAGAAGTTTGTTTTTTTGTTTTTTGTTTTTTTTTTGTAAAGCAAATCATATTATCCTATTGACTTAGATTTCAGGAAAAAAAGTCCTCAAATTTCCCTAAATTTTTTTAGGATAAATAACTGAAAATAATACCTGGATCTATGCTTATACTGGCTGATATAGTTTCATATCACTTTCTGAAATTTCTAGCCTATTGCAGCTAGAAATTTCCCCTCCTTTTTAATATTTAATATGTTCCAAAGAGCTGGAAGGCAATATTACACTTCACCAATGGATGCCGTTAGCCATCACATGATATTTTCCTCTCTGAAAAATCCCCCAAATCCCTGATTTAGGACTCTACAAAGTATGGTATTCATTCACTTAATAACTCTAAGAATAAAATATCATGAAAGCATGTTTACCCAAAATAAAGAATGCCTGTTAACAAATAAGATAGTTGCATTTATCGAGCCTTTGAAAATAGTTAACCATGTAAACTAAAAGAACAACAACAAAAAAGAAAGAATGTTATGTAATTGGTAATGACCAATGGTCAAGAAGGAGAACTGAGAAAAATGTGACTAGCCCACTTTCATCCCCTCTTCTTCGAATAGGTGGGGAACTATGGGTGTGAAACATTGCATATTATTTTCAGATGGTTCATGTGTTGATTAGTTTTGCAGAATTAACTTTTTTGTTTGTTTTATTTTATATGCTTTGTTACGAGAGACATCTTGCTGGAAGAGGGAGAGGGAGAACATGTTTGAAAATGAAGATGCAGTAAAAACAAAATATATCAACAAAATTTTAATTTAAAAAGTTAACTAAAAAAAGGTTGCTGAAGTTTAGCTAAATGCAGAGGTATGGTAAAAAATAAAAATAAAATCATCAGAGGCAGTGTAGAAAGAGCAGTGAATAGTAATGTAAGCTCTTTGAGGTCAAGGACTATTACATTTTTTGTCTTATCAAGTCCAGCTTCTAGCACGAAGGAAGGCACATAGTAGTTACTTAATAAAGGCTTGTTTATTGATTGATTGATTGATTGACTAAGAGGAAAGAGACATGGGCTTCAGTCCTAAACTGGTGATATCACTATTTAGGGTCTCAGTCTTCTCATGTGTAAAATGTAATAGTTGGACTACTAGATTATTCCCAAGCTCCTCTCCCAATGTGCTATAAAATTTGACTATTTCTTTTTGAATCTTACCTCAATTTAAGGTGGGCATGGAGGTTTTGGTGAGATTTCTTCTATATATGTGTGATTGAATATAACAAAAAAAAGAAAGAAACCAAGAAAGAAAGAAGGAAAAGAAAAAAGAAAGAAAGAAAAGAAAAAAGAAAACTACCAATGGGGTTCAGCTCTATTTTTTCCCAACCAGAGTCAATCGTTAGCAGTTCACAGAAATGCATACCAATTTGCCAAAATCACTTCTATGTCAATGGAATTTTTGGAGCGCAGCAGAAATCCTGTTGCCTTTAATGATGTATTAGTGCAGTGTGCCTTCCGAGTAAAAACATCTGATGCCAGAGTACCCAAGATAAAGCACAATTCAGACTAAATGAGCAGAATTCAAACAGTACTAGCCCAGGAGGCCTACTATACCTAATTGTTGCACTACCGAATGAAAGTCTCTGGAAAATGTCTTTGGAGCAGAAATATGTGTCTGTACTGAATGAAAACACAAACACACACATAATATCAGTTCCACTATCTCAAACCAAATATTTCTACTGCACTGTCATTACATGCTCAGACTTATTTTATCTATCTCTTATATATCAGCTGGAAGAGCAGAAACTGTAATTTCCACCCAAACTTATTTTACGTTTGCTCATTGGGTTGTTTTCCTATTTAAATATCGGACTATAATTTCTTATAATTTGAAAGAAAAAAAAGATAGAAACATAGCACCGCTCTCTCCCAGAGGTGTTCAGAATACTGGAAGAGGAAGGAAAACTTGTCTTAAAATTACAAAACCTTTGCATTTGACAAAAAAACAAAGTTCAGGCTACCCAAGCTTTTTCTATTCTTAAATGGTTGGAACAAAGGCAGCTGTAAGATAAATAAGAGAATTAAAAAAAAAAACACAGAAAGAAGGTGAGAAGTAAACATTAAGAATTTCTTTCTGCCCATAAAGTGATTGGTAACAAAAATGTCATATATTTTCATCAAGAAAATGATACACAAAAGTGTCTTTATAAAACAAAAGTTGCATATATAATAATCTGCTTTAAAAAAGGATTCTACAGACAATTCTTTCTTCCCCTCCCACACTTACTAGTATTTTATTTTTTCCAGTTACATGTAAAGATAGTTTTTAATATTCATTTTTTAAGATTTTAAGTTCCAAATTTTTTCTTCCTCTCTCCCCAAGATGGTAAGCGATCTGATATACATCATACATCTATAATCATATTGAACATATTTTCACATTACTCATATTGTGAAATAAGAATCAGAACAAAAGGGAAAAATCAAGAGAAAGATAAAACAAAAAAAGTAAAAATAGTATGTTTCAATCTGCATTCAGACTCCATAGTTCTTTCTCTGGGTGTGGATAGCATTTTCCATCGTAAGTCTTTCAGAATTGTCTTAGATTATTGTATTGCTGAGAAGAGCTAAGTTATTTATAGTTGATCATTGCACAATGTTGCTGTTACTGTGTACAATACTCTCCTGGTTCTGCCCACTTCACTCAGCATCAGTTCATGTAAGCCTTTCCAGGTTTTTCTGAAATCTGCCTACTCATCATTTCCTATAACACAATAATATTCCATTACATTGATATACCACAACTTGTTTAGCCATTGCCCAATTGATGGGTATTCCCTCAATTTCCAATTCTTTGCCACCACAAAAAGAGCTGCTATAATAATAATAGCAGTAAGAAAGTATATATATGAATCCTTAGCTCTATATCTTCTTGGTTGATTTTGTGAGAGGGAGAGGAAGGGTTTAATAATACCATAATACCATTTGGAGGCAGGAAGAACTGAGTTCAAATCCCCACTATGACACTTATTAACTGCATGACCATGACAAAATACCTGACCGGTCTCAGTTTCATAATGTGTAAAAAGAAAATAATCACAGCTCACAGGATTGTTGGGAGGTTCAAATGAGAAAATATATGTAAATTTCCTCACAAAAATTAAGGTGATACATAAAAATAAACTGCTGTTATTCATTCTTATCAACTTTTGATCTGTTTAATTTTCATCCCAAAGTGCCTTTAAAATGTTATCACCTCCAGCTCGGTTTTATCCATGTGAATTTGTTCAGGTGAAGCTGCTCTTTCATGCTTCATCTTCCCAAGTACCATTTCACACTGCTTTATATAGTGCATTGAAGAATGGGGGAAATCTAAACATAAGTTGTTCACTGGCATCTACATGGAGAATTGACTTCTTTAAATGCATTGACAATCAATTCCACATTGCATCTGTCTGTTGTATATACAATCCAACTTTCTTTAGGTTTCATTTGTAAATTCTTTTGGGATAATTTGGCTAAATGGTCCTTGTGAGAGGATGTATACAAGATCATTTCCCTTTACATTTTTTGGGTTGGATATTTAATAGGTACTACTATTGTTAAGCAGAGAATCCCATGATCCTATCCCTTAATGTCAGTTCGAAGCATTTGTCCCATGCTTCATATCCTCCTCATCCTTTTAGATTAAATACATGTCGTGGCTCTGCAAAAAAAAAAAAAATGAGCTAGGGGCCTAAAAAGCTCCCTAATGAGCTAGACAGCTACTCTCTAGAGGATTTGGTTGTACAGGGTGAAGAAATATAAATGGGTTATGATATATAGTAGGTAGAAGCTGAATGTGAAGAGATAGATCCATAGAAATGTCTACTTTTGGTACAGAAAGGATACTTCAAAGAAACTTCTTTTTTTTCACAAATTCGTACAAGAAAACTTAGGTTGAATCTTCTTGTCTTTAAGATGACTATTATATTGCCTTTTTTATTTCCATATGGATTTCAATTATTTTCCATCCATAATCTTGCATAAGAAATATGTTCCTGAGAAGATGGTGGAGTGAATGCAGTGACTTGCTTGAGATCTCCCCCAAAGCCCTCCAAATACCTGTAAGAAATGGCTCTAAACAAATTCTAGAGGAGTAGAACACAAAAAGACAGAGGGAAACAAATTTCCAGCCCAAGACAACCTGGATCATTGATTGGAAAGGTCTATTACGCCAGGCTGGGAGAGGAATGCAGTTCAGTGTGTGTGTGTGTGTGTGTGTGTGTGTGTGTGTGTGTGTGTGTGTGTGTGTG